>NC_068988.1:10302144-10307460 GCF_001194135.2 Octopus bimaculoides
ATATATATATATATATATATATACACTCAAAAGAATTGTATAAAGACTTAAATTAAATTCACTTCGTCATCAAACTTTTCAAGTGTCTCAAAAGTGTGTATAATTGTTTATGTTCATTCGATCATGCTAGGAGAGATCTAACATAGATTAATGTGGACTCAATTAATTATAGAAGTATGTAAATACTATTTGAAAGTAACTCCATTCAATTTGTGTTATTACACCTTCCAACACACATGCCCAGTTTCTGCCTTGAATATCATTAATTGAAAATTAATTTCAAACTCTGAAAAGTGAATTTTACCATATCAGCTTTTATACTAAATATTGGCTGAACGTCAATATGTATTCAAATATACTATTCAGATATAAAGTGGAGGTATTTAAATTTCCTATTTATTTCTTCAGGCATTATAATGATGGTTATGAAAGTCATGCCATAAATATCCATTTTCACACTTTACTTCGCTTCTTCTTTCCACCACACATGTCTTTCCTTCTCACCTCTCCCGACATTTCTTCTCTTATTCATTAATTTTACTTTCACTTTCTTTTCCTTTTCGTTGCTCTTCCCCTCCTCTCTCTTCATCTTATTTTCATCACTCTTTTCTTTTCTCTATCTCACTTTTCCTCTTCTTTTTCTTGTTGATTTTGTGATTGTTACTGTTGTTGGTGGTGGCGGTGGTAGTGATGGTCCTGCTGTTATTGTGGTTATTGCTTTTGCTGTGGTTCTTCTTCTTCTTCTTTTTTCCTCTCCTTCCTCTGCTCTTACTTTTACTTCTCCAACTACTATTTCTACCACAACTACACCACCAGCATCACCACCACGGATTGTACACCCAACACCACTATTACAACCTCTCCATCACCAAATTTACCATCACTGCCACACTACTACTACTACTACTACTACTACTACTACTACTACTACTACTACTACTACTACTACTACTACTACCACTACTACTACACAAAGTCTTCTCACTTTTTTAAAGACATTACCGCAACAAACTAATTCATGATTACTGTCAGCCAAGTACATTGTCGAACTTAACTTCAAACTTATTTCTGATTGTTGTTTACTAATCTACAGACGAATGCTCAGATTATGCAAATTTATTCTAACCAATGTTTTAGAACACGGCCAAAACACAGAGAAGGCTGCTATCGGTCCTATGTTGCACAGCAAAGAGATTCACAGCACAAATATAGCTGTAATAAAATAAACAACGAAATGTAAATCAGAAACCAACTGCACCGAAATAATAAATTTAGATACGGACGCTGCCAAAACAAAGAAAACGTATTTCAAAATATATTGGAATGAAAATGGAGAAAATAATAATGATGCAAACAATAAAAGTTATATTCCTTGAAGAGGAAGTAAAACAGAGTGAACTCTAACAATTGCAGAAAACCGAGTGCTAAAAGAAGAAACTGCCCGTATACTATGTATACATACGTGTATATATATATATATATATATATATATATATATATATGCATACCAGCCTCTTCTCGTCACGCCACCGATATTATCCAAGAGAAAAGCAAAGGCCGATAGAGCTTGGCACCAGTGACGTCGCAACTCATTTCTACAGCTGAGTCAACTGGAGCAACGTGAAATAAACTGCCTTACTAAAGAACACAACAAGCAGACCGGTCCGGGTATCGAACTCACAACATCACGATAGTAACCACTGAGCCATGCGTCTTCACTACTTACAGAGTAGTATAAAAATAAATTTGTAAGTAAAAAGTGTCAAACTGGATCATTATGCATTCAATAAAGGAGAAGGCTAAGACTCGATATGTCAAAATATTGCTAAGAATAGATACACAGAAAAATAAATAGCCTGATATCTTTAGATAAAAGACTATTCTTATTCAGTGTGTTACTCAGCACAAGGACGAGAGGATGCACTTGCAGTGGATCGCCTTCTGTTTCTATGGAATATATTGTCGTTTTCAAGTCTTTCATTTTTGACTCATGGCTTTCAGTTATTGACTTTACTGCCTGTTTTGCAAAACCCTCTTGTTAGGTACACCTACTGTGTAATATATAAGAACTTCCGTATAAGAACAGGGAAGAAATCTTGTGAACAGGAAACATGTACATACATAAAATATGATGTAAACATAAACATATTCGCTTCAAACGACGTAGTTATAATCATCTGCAAAACATCTATCACAATAAAGCTGATCAAGGAAAACCGACCAGGTGTAACAATCAAGAAATGGAAAGCAAATACACGTACACTGATTGACATTGACAGAACATTCCTAGACGTAGATTTGCAGGTAAATTCATCCCCAAACACTTTAAAGCAACAACACAATCGCTTGCGAAGCACTGGAATGATATGACAAATGCGTACACACAGAAAAACCGCACGCAAACACACACAACACACACACACAGATCCAAAGAAACACCACATATCTCTGTATGCCTATAACCATATCTATGGATGCTAAGAAGATGTGAGGGAAAGCGATGGCGGAGTTTGAAAGGAAATTTATGAATTTAATAATTTATGCTTTGTCATGTCCGCACCTAAGAACGGCGAATTATATACAATTCCATACAATGATTTATATCCTTATCTGTACCTCTCTTCCCGAGTTTCAGTTCTTGCTTTCTCTCTCTTTATCAAATATGTAGTTATGTTGTGTGATGTAGGAAGATGTGTCCGCGTAACTACTCACATATCATACAAATTGCATTTCTTTTTTTTATAATATTCCTGTTTTGATCATCGAAAGATTGCTTTCACTTGTGAAAAGTAGGAGAAAGTGAAAATACATTTTAAGAAATCATTCACGTAGATGCTCATAAACGGAAACACCATATCTGTCAAATCATTTTATACATAATCGAAAACATCGTTTTATTTTGTTTTGTTTTTTTAAACTACTTTCTCTCAATTCCTGTCTAACCCTTGTATTCACAGTTCATACTTACAACCATGTCACACTCTGTAACATTTTTCCTAAATCGCAGGCCAAAATCTCTTTCTCCCCTCTCTCTCTTTATTACTCTGTCTGTGTTTCTTTCTGTCTGTCTCACTTTCTACATACCTGTGCTTCGCTTTGAACGATCTCTGTTGGTTATTCTGTCCCATTGCCTGTCTCTTGGAACGCAATCTTTCTTTTCTTTCTGAAGGATATTACAATTTAAGTTATTTTGCTTCGAAGACTGATGAGAATATTCTTTACTGAATGACGAAAATATCTCAAATGTTTTTCTTACTTGTATGGTTTGTTTTGATTACCATACTTTCATTTCAATTCCATCGTTACAAAAAGGTGTGTATAAATATATATGGATAGATATACATGCCCAGATTGTTCCCATTGAGAGAATTATGGCAGTACAAAATGACACCCACTTGATCTTACATGGTGTGAGTGTTCTTTGTTAGACTCTCAAAACGAAACAACATATCGTAAGGACTTTCTTCAACTACACTTTACACTTGTCTATTAGATATAGTTGAAGGTTTCACTTTGATTTTGAAAGGATCAGTTTTCTATTTAGACAAGTGCATGGTCATCCAACGTAATGTTTCTCATTACGGAAACGAATACTAGTGGCTTTCTGCTACCTACTGTTACAGAAGCTGTGTTTTGAATGCCATGGAAAATGGGCAGGTTTCTTAATATTTCTACTCTGTCTCTAGTAAATTTATCTTTCTAATCTGCCTGTACTATGATACAATGAAAATACTGGTTTCAAAATTTGGCACAAGAACAGCAGTTTCGTGGAAGGTCTCAATCTGAGCCTATCGACCCCAGTGGTAAAGTGATACTTTATTGACACTGAATGGATGGAAGGCAAAGACGACCTAAGAATTTGAACTCAGAACATAAAGATAGACGAAATGCCACTAAGCAATTTGTCCAACGTTCTAACGATTCTACCAGTTCGCCGCCTTATAATATAGAGAAAAATTGTTAAAGCAATAAAGATATTAAATGAAACATGATCTTTGTTAATTACAGGAATGAATTATAAATAATCATATTAATATCTGCTTCTATTCTAATTATTTCTTCTCACCTATGTTCAGGGTTAAATAGAATTAATATGACTACGTTTATAAGTTACTTATGTGAATTTATGATATTATTTTCTCACCGCACCATTGGCAAAAGTTGAATTGGAAAATTAACCTTTTCAGCTAAACACAAATGTACATTCATAAACGCAGTCCTTTTCACAAACACATATTCGCATAGATGTACTTGTGTGAAGTACGTTCGTATGTGTATACGTGTATATGAATATGTGTATCTTGTTGTAAGTGCAGCCGGATGAATGAATATACACACACACACACACACACACACACATATATCTATATGCGATTGTTCCGCTCCAGTGTTAATTATTTAAAAGGTTTCGTTTATTTAATTTATTTCGAGTAGAATATACAAAATTAATTTCACGCACCAAAGTTCACACGTACATCAGTTTCTATATAACGTAATATATCGACCAGTCATACATGGAGTTTGTATTTGGTTACAGTATCTGCTAGAAATAGCAAGCTAGCGTATTACCCTCATGTAACACCGCCGTTATAATGAAAGAAGGGCCGTTTCAGTAATGCAATCTTACGCAATATTTATTAGAAGAACATTGTTAATTGTATGCTTTGAAATATATGTCCGATGAAGACTATTATGAAGACTATTAACCTGGCGTTACACTATAGGAAATAGATTAACATATGGTAATATGATATCGGCTGTTGATGACGTTTTTGACCAACAGGACGAAAGACAATCCAACGTTTGTGTTCAAATACTGCAACACCCATGTAAGAAATATATGGGCCGCAAGAGGGTCGATATAAAAAATGACTCTCATTTAGTCACATTACACGAGAGTATTTTGGTCAACCTATGAACGGTTCAGCCGACCCTCACGTATATGTGTGTGGGGGGGGGGATACACATTTACTCAGATATGTATGTGTATGCATTATATTATTCAAACCTTAATAGCAAAAGTAATTCTTTTCCGATCGTTCAGTTAATTATGTAAGTATGTCAAGAGTAAATTATGATAAAATCCTGACGTATACAACATATATATCACTGTGTCAACGGTTTCGTCCTTTTGAACACAGAATACGCACGGTCACATAAAGACACATAATCGCATGCTCACACACGCACATCAATAATTATATAATACCACATACGTTCTCATACTCTAACGAGTATTCATTTTCTATCATATACACAGAGAAAGACATATATATATATATATATATATATGTATATATATGTATATATATATAT
>NC_068988.1:10307730-10310643 GCF_001194135.2 Octopus bimaculoides
ATATATATATATATATATACATACATATACATATACTTATACACATATACATATATATATACATGTATGTTTATATATATATTCGTATTTATATACATTATTAGATATGCACACATAAGTGTCTGTGTATGCGTTTGCATATATAGCTCTTGCATGCGTGTGTGTTTCGCTGCTGATAAGTCGGTGTTCTTATATATTTAAGAAATTATGAAGATTTTGGCGCAATTTTTCATTATGTTTTGAATACCATATGAATTTCATGATTGAATTTATGGCATTAGATTCTGTAAATCACCCGGCCGGAAACCATTAAACTTTCATCGCACGAGTGAGTCTGCAATTATTTTCAAGCATAACGTGTTAATTTTCCTTCTATTGCGCGCCTCGACTTCAAAGATAATCAAGCTACCACGCATATATATAATGGACAACTTTTATAATATAGTAAGTAGAAAAACTTTGATTAATTCTCTCCAATTAGTACACCCAGACACTCGATAAAAGTGTATAAATTTATGAATAAAAATAATGAGATGCGATGGAAGTAATCCTGATTGGATTGAAATAGTGGAAAAATTTACATTATGTACTGAGGATATAAACTCTGGAATATATGTGGTGATATGTTCAATGTGGGTTACCTAAGATTTTGAACGTATTTAGTAGACGTTTTAGGGACGTCTTAAAACTTTTATCACTGCAATCAAGCGAAAAACACTGCAGCAACATATGATAGAGCAGTGGTTCTCAACCGGTGTTCGTAGGGCTCCTGAGGGTCCATATAAAGTTTGGGGGTGGGGTGGGGAGTGTACATGCAACAAAATAGCAAACTGAAGTTGCACATCGTCATTTTAAGTGTCTCTGAAAAAATGTAGCTCTAGATTTATGTTTTGGTATGCATTACAAGATACAACTAGATTTCTTACCCTAACATTTTACAATAGTTAAACCTAGAGTTAATGTGTGAAAAATACGATAGGCAATCTGAAAGAAGTTTCTATAAGTCTATTTTAAAAAGATTGAATGGCTATAGGGATCCACCAGAATAATATAGTAATCAAAGTGGTCCATAGATAAAAAATGGTTGAGAACCACTGTGACAGAGCATATGATCTTTGAAACATCTAGTGACACTAACGTGAAGGTCAGCTGCACCGTTCAAAGGCTGACCAAAACATTCTCATCAGATGTGACTCAATGAGAATGGATAAAAAAAAAATATTGGTTTAACATTTCGGCACATATCCAGCAATACTCTTACGTTTGGATATGTTGATTACATCGATCTCAGCATTCAACTAGTACTTATTTTATCGACCCAAAATGGATAGAAGGCAACGTCGACCGCGGCAGAACTTGAACCGTGAAGACGGACGAGATATTGCTAAACATTTCGACCGGCACTCTAACGATTCTGCCAGCTCACTGTTTTATCTAAACGAAGCATATTGTACAGAGTTTAGAAGCGATCTGGCTGTCAGATATGCGGTTTCGGTTACTAGATGGGAGCGCTTTATTTTAAAATCTTATCTATGCTCCTGTTTTACATTATTATGTCTTCTTTCTTGACTCATTCCAATGTTTGTGATTATCAGCAATTTTTTTTAGATATATCTAAAAATGTATTTTCCTATATTTTTTATGTATTGCTAAGTTTCACGAATTACTGCTATTTCAGAATACAGAGTGTGTTTTTTTTCTTTTTATTTTGACACAGTAAAAACTTCCAAATAATTCTTAGGGTGTCAACGCTGTAGAAATACTTTCGTTTTGTTTAGTATAAATAAATTATCACTCAGCTAAACATAAACAAACCGTTAAACATAAATGACTTAAGACAGTTTGTTGTTCGTTTTATACACAATTAAATTTGTATATTGTTTTTGCTTATTTTTACTTCACATACATTTCAAAATTGAATATTATGAAGCTCTTTATGACGTGTGAATATTTTGAAAATGTACCTATAAATTTTTATTTTGTGAAGTAAAGTAGAATACATTTATTTTTCAATATAATGTTCTTACGATTCCAAGTTCATATTCAGGCCGTAAAAGGAACAATTACAACAGTAATGTGTTTAATAATGAAGAGCTTTGAAATCATTATTTCTGCTGCGTAAGAGATGTCTGATGAAAACATTACTGCTTGTGGAGGAGAGGAGCATACCAGGGAGAGAGTAGAATTGATAGTACAAATATCAAATGATGTCCTACAGATGATCATAAAATATGATGATGCTCCTGCTAAATGAAGTAATATATATATTACAATAATACTGTGTAAAATATAAAAGTGGTCTTTTATCTTCATGACTCCTCATTTGGACACTTTCAATAAATCCTAAAACTGTACTGTTGATATAATATGAAGTGTCAAATGAGTTGTTCAATCTAGTTTCATTAAACTCTCCCTTGTGCAACCGAGGACAGCAGGCCTACAAAGTTAAGGAAAGCCTTCATAAAGCGGTTTGATAAAAAACAATGCATGTCTTGGTGTATGTTACACAAATTTTAGTCAAGAAATGCGACAATACTGAATATCAATAAGTAGCATATTATCTGTGATTTTTGTATAATTATGTCTTTTACTCTCTTTTACTTTCTTTTACTTGTTTCAGTCATTTGACTGCGGCCATGCTGGAGCACCGCCTTTAGTCGAGCAAATCGACCCCAGGACTTATTCTTTAGAAGCCTAGTACTTATTCTATCGGTCTCTATTGCCGAACCGCTAAGTTACGGGGACATAAACACCCCAGCATCGGTTGTCAAGCGATGCTGGGGGGACAAACACAGACACACAAACACATACACACATACATATATATATATATACATATATACGACGGGCTTCTTTCAGTTTCCGTCTACCAAATCCACTCACAAGGCTTTGATCGGCCCGAGGCTATAGTAG
>NC_068988.1:10312635-10314249 GCF_001194135.2 Octopus bimaculoides
AAGAGAGTAAAGCTACAGGAAACCAAAGGACGAATGATCACGATAATCAGTCGGCTACCCGAGCATAGTCGTTATTACTCCCCAATGTAGGATTCCTCACCATACAGATGACAGGCAGAGCTGTAAGATGCATTACGGATCTATAGCAACTGGAAGGGCATGACCCAATTGAAATAAGAACGTGTGACGTTTGGAGTAAAGGGAAATGAAAGTGTCGCCTCTGGAGTTTGCAAATGACCACTATACCGATAGGTAACTGCAGAAAAAATTTACAATCAATAAATGTCTTAGAACAACCAGTCACTCATCTGGGAAGGCCTTGAAATCAATGTTACCAACTGGGGACTATGTGTGACTCAGTGATAATAAAAATACTGAAAGAAGGTCTACAACGAAATAATTTTACTCAACAATTTGCAAGTGAATCAGTGGAGGCAAAGATGCGTCTCATTTACTTGACAATTTATGCACCACATTGCAGAAATCACAATGTATCTGAAATGATAGTCTTACAATGTTGTACCGTTGAATTACAAATAATGCTCATCTGTTATGTTCGGGTGACCCTATAGGTTCCAATAGTACAACTGTATTCGTCTTTGCTTAGGAAAAATGACTAAATTTTGGGTGTGAAGTCCCCATGAAGGGGTCTTTGTAACTTCTAAGAAGAAATTTTAGGAATATTACTTTATTTGTGTGTAATCTGTATGGTTAAAATTTCATCAACATCAAAAAATATGTGAATTTTCATAGTGGTTATGACCGTTATGCATAGAATATAATTTCCAAATTTCATAAAGATCTATTTAGTACTTTTTACGTAGTTTTGGATAGAAAAACAAATGACTAATGTGTGCGTTTGTGTGTATGTGTGCGTGTGTGAGTGTATATATGTATAGATATCTGTATGCATGTATATTTGTGTATATATGTGTACATATTACATGTACATCTATATATATATACATCTACACATATGTATACATATACATGTATGCATATAGATCTATAACTCTATATATATCTATACATATACGTGTACATATACATCTATATGTATTCATGTATACATATACATCGCTCTCTCTGAAACCATTGAAGTGAAATTATCTGTCATTACAGTATCGAAATATGATTGTTTCAGCTAGTGGAATAGTTTCATTTTTAAAGTGAAAGTATTTGACATGAGTGTTTTTGTTTCACTTTTGACACGTAATATTTAAATAGTGGAGGAGATATTATGTTGCCGTGGTCTAGAACTATGCAAGAAGTTGAAAAATTTTTTCGACTAAAACACAACTGGAACCCTAAGTAAGGCATGTGTAAAATTCGAATGAAATTGGTTGCGTAGTTCTTGAGTTTTAGGGATTCACACAGACAGACAGACAGACAGACAGACACACATTCTCATTTATATATATATATATCTATAATAATATTATTAGGGACAACATCCAAAATTACAGGTAAAAAACTCAATTAAAATCAATTTATAGAAATTAAAATTAAATTGAGCCTTATAGATAAAGTATATATAAAATATATAGTTTTAGGGAAAATAACCAATTTTCAAG
The DNA here is from genome assembly GCF_001194135.2 of Octopus bimaculoides. Lineage (NCBI taxonomy): Eukaryota > Metazoa > Mollusca > Cephalopoda > Octopoda > Octopodidae > Octopus > Octopus bimaculoides. The sequence goes on from NC_068988.1 coordinate 10,314,210, forward strand.
AACTCATCGATGAAAATCCACTATCACATATATGTGATAG
>NC_068988.1:10314741-10318799 GCF_001194135.2 Octopus bimaculoides
TATATATATATATATATATATATATGGGTGTGTGTATGTGTGTTTGTGTTTGTTTGGGTAACTACGCGTGTCTGTGTGTGTAGCCGTAAGTGAAAATGCACTGGCACACACATACGCACTCACATACGTTGCTCCATTGTAAACACGCGTTAAAATAACTGTATTTCATGTAAGAAGACTATAAAAAACACAAAATAAAAACAATAGTACCAAGGAAATAGCAAAACGGCAGCAGCAACAACATTCAGTGGAGGAAACAAATAAAGAAACAAAATAAACTTTGGCATTGGTTATGTCCGTGATTGTGCAAACAGAAGAAACAGTTATATTTTGGGTAAACAATGTGGTAAGACGAATATTCATTTCATTGTTCCGATTCAGATAAAGATAAAAGAATTTCCACTGCTTCACTTTATTATCTTCTTGTTGTCATTATTTTCTTTCGAGTAGAATGTAAACGTCTTAATGTAAAATTCACACATGATTGTGGTAATTCAGATAATGATAACACAAAATAATTATTGCACGTTACTTTTTTAATTGATTTTTTCCTGGTTTCCTGTCAGAACTATCAAAACAAAAGGCGATAAACATCAAAATAAGCATTTGAGCCAAAAATATTTTAATCATAACAGACGTATATTTTATAAAACCAAGGATGTCCCAAAAAATTTTACGCACGCACAAAAACACAAACACACACACACTCACACACATTTACTCTCATCTTATACCAAAATTTGAAACTGCTACTATTTCTCAGCGATTGTTTATGTTGGTATCGACCGAATAATTTTTTCACTTCGGATTGATCAACATTTCGCGGGTGGGTGTGAAATGCTACGTATGTGCAAGTGCTTAGAGCTGACCAGTGACTACCAGCGTACTACCGCAAACCAATGGCTGATACTTCAAGTTTTTAAGTCTGCTCTTATTTCAAGTGGTTATTTGTTATTTCGTCAAATAAAAGTTGCATTTAAAACGGGTATCTGACTTTACAATAAAGGACACAAAATATTTCAAACGTATCATTTCACGGTATCATTCTGCTTTCCATGCTAAAGAGGAATTCGCAACCTGAAAAAACTTGTAACGTTTATTCCGTACTAAACCATAATCAGGCAGACATGTAATATTTTAGTGTGTCAAGGAGGCGAACTGACAGAAACGTTAGCACGCCTGGCGAAATGCTTAGCATATTTCGTCTGTCTTTATGTTCTGAGTTCAAATTCCGCCGAAGTCGACTATGTCTTTCATCCTTTCGTGGTCGATAGATTAAGTACCATTTGCGTACTGGAGTTGACCTGATCGACTGGCCCAGTCACCAAAAATTTCGGACCTTGTGCTAAAAGTATAAAATAATATTTTAATCTGTTCTCTCTGCTTTTGTAGTGTAGACAGCGGTTGTCATATCTAGCATACCGTATGACCATTTAGAAGCTTCTCCTTGGCAGTAAAAGTTTCCTTCGGGGTAATACGCGAAAAATTGAATTAGAATTATTTCAGATATAAAACTTCAGATTCCAACTTAACAGTATTACCATTATTCGTTTAAAATTTTGGCAGAAGACCAACAATTTCGTGGAAGAAGGTAGTCCAAATTAGTTCTCCTCAGTGCTGAACTGGTACTTATTTTATTACCCCCGAATGAATGACGGGCAAAGCTAACCTCAGCGGAAATCGAACTCAGAACGTAAAATCTAGCGAAAAGCTGTTACAATTTTTATATTGCGTGTCTGGCATCAAAATGATGGTATCGAATTTTGGCATCAGTCCTGATGCTAAATTTTTACATCGGTCCTGATGCTAAAGTGGCACTTTTTTTTTTATTATTGACCCCGAAAAGATGAAAAGCCAAGTCAACATCAACTGAATTTGATTTTACAGCGTCAAGACGGACGGACTGCACGCAGACATTTTATGCTGCACGCAGACATTTTGTCCTGCACGCAGACATTTTGTCCTGCACGCTTACGGTTGGGCCATCTCACGACAATCTCTTTAATAAATAATAATAATAATATTAACAATAATAATAGTACTAATAAAAATAACGGTTTCAAATTTTGCCACCCACATGGGGAGCAATTGTGGTGGAGGGGATAAAACGTTCGCACCACCTTAAAAGCAACAACAACAACAACAACAACAATAATAATAATAATAATAATAATAAAAATAATATCTGCAATTACACTGGATATATTTCTTATCGAAATACATATCTTTTACACTGGATAATCTTGTCTGTCAGATATGTTTTACTTTCTGGCTCATAATTTACACCAATAATATTAGTTCGTAGTGTGTGTACGAGGAGCATACTTTATGACAAGAAAAGCAATTCACCATGCGCCAAACACATATAAACTCTCTTTGATTGTTATGATTTATTTGCATAGCACACGCAAGACTAACTATAATTTTCTTTACATTTATCAAATGTCATTAATCTTAGACGATTTAATTCATATTTTCTGTTTTTCGGAGACATTTATTCAATGATCATGGCTAATCAAAAGAAATCAAAGAGGATTCAAACAACAAACTGAATTCTGTATTTATCTCACACATCTTATTCATCTTAGTGAAAACTGCTTGTGTGATACCTCAATTATATGAATATACATATATTTTACATGATCTGTAGATATACACTTAACTATGTGTATGAATACACAGACGCATACATAATTATACTGATAAAATAATGTTTATAAAAGTGCATAGATAGACAGACATTCACGCAAAACCAGAAATACAGACATATAAGATGGAGGTGATGATTGTGGTGGTGGTGAAGGTATTGATCGTGGTGGTGGTCTTTTGGGGAAGATTCGTCTTTGGATTACGGGAATTCACTAATTGATCGATCGAATAAACTGCCCCTTGATTAACTGGGGAAAGACTGTCCCTTAACGAGAAAATTTAGATTGCATTCCATTGGTGAGAATTTACACTCTTACGGAGGGGCTTCACATCACTTCAAATAATATAACTGCCCTAAGAGCGAAGGCTGGAAACGATTTCAGCCAAAACACCCATATGAAATAAGGAAGTTGATTTGGCCTGTGGAAAAGGCAGTACAAGTCTTAAGGGTTCTGGTCAAGAGAAAGCTTTCCTTTTTTTCCTTTCTACAGTTGCACTTTAAGTAAAGTAGCATAAAGTGGCCACCGCAGAGCAACTAAGACAAACGAAGTGAGACATCGCTGAAGTGTCTGATGACGCTTCGTAATTCATACTTTGAAAGTAAACCTGAACATTTTACCTCAAGACATGAATAGGTATATTCTACTAAATTATATTCAGCGATCGTTGAATTAAATGATAAATTATTGATATCTATAACTCTATATCAAAAAAGCATACAATTACGATTTTTTTTTCTCTAAATTGGACAGTGTGTATAAACTGAAAAAAAAACATCCGGTCCAAAAATCAAAGTATTTTTTCAAAATCAAAAAATAACAAATCTATTCTAACTGAAAGATAAAAGTTTACTAAAGCAGCCACATTCCGTGGCTCAAGACGACTTTAGAACCTATCGCATTCATTCCTCATGTGTCCTTAGGAAGCTCTTTGAATGCCCCTTCATCTTCGCCATCAGCTCTAGGAAATTTGAAGGGCCGAAAATGGGACTGAAGTGGAAGAAATTCTCCAGCGACCACCTCTGACTCTTCCAAGAGCCATGGCCGTCTAACTGAAATCTTCTTCCCGGCCACGGATTCGTAGTCTCTGTTGTAGCTGTCCATGTCACCCCTCTCACCCATTACCGGGTTCAGAGTGCACCCACAAACGAATAATTATGCTAGAGGTAACTCGTTTTCAATACTCTTAAGACCACTTTAAATCTCGATGCTCTTCAACACCACAGAGTGTTCACCGATTTATCATTCTGCTACTGAAAGAAAAGTGACAGAAAATGTGCCGAATTTAGACTGAACTCTCTGTATACAGGTGTGTGAAATAGAGTAAATCGAATGTTTTTGTGGGTATAAGTACACATATTAATAGGCAGATATATCGACAGGTACAGAGTGAGAGAGAGAGAGAGAGAG
>NC_068988.1:10318815-10319498 GCF_001194135.2 Octopus bimaculoides
ATATATATATATATATATATATATATATATATATATATATATATATACATATATGCATAAATACATGCATTCATACATACATTTATGCATACAAATATACGGAGATACATGTCAAAACGTCAAGGCTATAATAGATATCTACAAACTGCTACTTACTTAATAATGTAGTTTGTATATTATACTCACATACCCACATGCAAATGATTCACTTACCTTTTATGTACGATAGCATGAAATTCAATTCTGTTTGATAGACCATTATTTTGGTAGGTGCCTTTGTTTGTATAAGCGTGAGAAAGGGGTGAAAAAACATGGAGCATACGTGAGTGCGGGCGTGAGAAAAAGACAGGCAGAAAGTTTAGACTTGTTCATTCTTGAAAGTATATTACAGAGAACCTTATCAAAAAGATATATACTGGGAATAGGTTAATTCCATTTCACAGATGCAACTTCATTTCTTAAGAATCGATCGTGCTTCAATGAGAAAAAGTCACTTAAAGCAACGAAAGAAAACGCAGTTTATTTTAATTATATTCCTTGCTATTCAACTTAAGAAATACATATATACCTGCATGGGGACATATAAATATGCATACAAGTATACACACATACATACAGACACACACACATGTGTAATATTTATATATATATACACATGTATGTATATATATATATATATATAT
>NC_068988.1:10319618-10320389 GCF_001194135.2 Octopus bimaculoides
TATTTTTCCATCAGAGGCAGACATTTTATTTTTATTTCTTTTCTGCACGAAATATCATTAAGTAGACTAATTTCCTCATGATATGTCTGCTATAAAGGAAACATATCATTAACTCTATCTAAAGAATCGACGAATATTTATTAGATTCCGTTGTCCTAATTTTTTTTTACGATTTTTTAAATATAATTTAAAAATCTGGATATTGTGATTCATATTATCTCCAATACTAAATTTTTAACATCGACAAAACAACTCGATAAAAGTTTATTCGATTAATTCTTATGCTCTGCAATCTATTCTGCATCTTTCATGATACTTACTGCTGCTTCCTTTAACAAGTAACGTGAGTAATCTAACAGGTAATCCGAGTAATTTATCAATGTGTCTGAATGAATATTAGCTGAAGAGCCCTTTGCAGGTCAAACTACTCACTTTGCAGGTCAAACCACTCACTTCGGGCTGTCTTTTAAATAAACAACGCACAGAGTAAACTGGATACGAAATGATGTATATCTACCAATATAACTATAATTATAACTGGAAAATACCCACACGGATTTTATACATGGATATTCACTTTTGGAATGGAATTATACTCCAAGTACTTTTTCTTTTTTGTTTTTTCTTCTCCGCATCGCTCTCATTTCTTACTGCAAATCTCCTCATACAGATGTAATAATCCTATACTTCTACTTTTACCGTCTCTGATGAAGGGATACATTGACTTTTTCCCTGAAACAGTTCTCTGACATTCAACATAAAATATAAATT
>NC_068988.1:10320399-10321869 GCF_001194135.2 Octopus bimaculoides
TATATATATATATATATATATATTCATATATATATTGCATATATGTGTATATACATAGATGTGTGTGTATAGTAATGTCCCTAGATTTTATATATGAATATGAATGCCTGAGTTTATGTATCCGTGTTACCTTGATAGAAAATGTATATATATTCTGGTGTGTATATCAGTGGATATATATTTCCAATTACATTTATTAATGTGTTTATTACTGACTGACGATGCGCGTGCTTGGGCATGTTTACCAGAAAGAGAGGCAAACACAGAGAGACAAATATGGAGTGTGTAAGGAACTGATTAAGGAAACGACTGCACAGCAAAAAGGAAGTGGAAAAATGGCTTGAAAAATGAAAGCAAAGATTCATGAGGAATTCCGGAGACGAGACAAGTAATGTGGAAAGAATATGGCGGAACTGAAAATACAAATACATAATTGCTTTCCTTTCAGAGCAAATGAACATTTTATATTAGCTTTTTTTAAGATTACGGAAGTCAATCTAAACCTATTCAGATGGAACAGAAAACAAGCAAAATATCCAATATAATAGATAATGGGATTCTTCTTCTTCTTATTATTGTTATTATTATTATTATTATTATTATTATTATTATTATTATTATTATTATTATTATTAGATATGTATACATCCCACATACATATAATAAACATTATTTATGTATCTATCTATCTGCCTATCTATCTATTTACCCATCTATCTATATATGTGTGTGTGTATAAGCACGCTGCCTTACCCTCTTATTAGTCTTTGCATTAGTGAAATATCTTCCTTTTCATTTTCATACACTTATGTGTTGTGTGGGAAGTTCTTACTAAAATTGTTAAAAAAAAATAGAATTATGTCTTCAGCACCCTTTGTATCGGGTATCACGTTGGTTACGATGTTTAACTGTGCAATTTTTATTGTTTTTAATAACACGGAGATTTCAGTATAAAACAATTTTTTCATCAGAATATGATAATAACGGTTTCTAAATCTGGTCACACATTTGCACATACATGAGAAAAAAATCATTTTTGCATCAACTTCTATTCTCTTCTTGTATTTGATAGAAACATAAAACTCTAATATCTCACGTCAATTTTTTCGACTGAAAATGACTAATATTTTTCTTGGAGTCCTATACTTCTGTGCACTTTGTAGTATATTGGCAGCTGCAGAAACTGCGAAAGGATTATGGCTTCGCGATGAAAACCATGAGGATATGTGTTGATAAGTACAGGGAAAAATCGCAACCGCTCGTAATTTCTTCCCACAAGAATAGCGTTACAGATAGATTTACAAATAGATACACACACGCACAAACACACACATACACACACACACGCACAAACACACACACACACACACACAAACACACACACACACACACACAAACACACACATGCACACACACACACAAAGACACACACACACACAAACACACACACACATACACAAACACTCAAAC
>NC_068988.1:10322725-10324877 GCF_001194135.2 Octopus bimaculoides
TATATATATATATATATGGCAACAGGCTGGGTTTCATTACGCTAGATCCGTTTAACATCCTGTCAAACAACCTCAAAGATTTGCGAGTTATAGATGTGGAGACCTTCAGAAATCATCCGGACAAATATCATTTGGAAATCCCACATAAACCCACATCGGCGCGGGAGCCAAACAGATGAGCGGCAAGCGGCAAGCGGCTCCACGCTACCCGCTTCTTCATCAAAATCAGTTCAGAACGGATACCAAAAACGCTGAAATGTAGTGCAACAGAATGTCCCCAGCTATAGGTGCAGGAGTGACTGTGTGCTAAGAAGATAGCTTCCCAACCGGATGGTTTTGTGTTCAGTCTTTCCCCCACCCGCATATCGTTTGACAACCGCTGTTGGGTTGATTATGACCCATGAACTTAGCGGATTTTCAAATGAGACTGATAAAATAAGTGTTGAGGTCAACTGATTCGACTAAAGACTGCGCTACAGTATGACCACAGTGAAATTACTGAAACAAGTAAAAAATATATCTGTATATATTATTTAGCGTGATGTTTTGTAAACTGCGACATACTTTTAAACGTGCGTAGAAAATAATTCTAGAACAGACGGCTGAATAGTAAACGAATGTTCTATCCATCGTTATAAATTCTAGCGATAGGATATCATGGTGTCAATAGAAGACCTATTCGAATTTCATCGAATTTCCTCTTCTGTTTTTCCATAACATAATATCCCTCCAGTGAAAACGCCATATTTCAATCATACTTTTGACATGGTGCAATGAATCTTCTGAAATAGTTTTGGCATTTTGACTTCAATATATTATAAGTATTTTCGAGTGCGTCCTACACCATTGCATGGATGCAGATATTCGCTATTATCTTCGACTCTAGTTATATTCTTTCTGCTAAACTTTATTCACATTCATCTTGATACATAATACAATTTTCGTGTTCTCTTTCATTTCTTAACAATATTTTGTGTGGAATACATATATCTTCAGATTATTGTTCTACGAAAAGCAATTGTATTATATATATTTCATTTAAAATATTTTGCAAACATTATTGAAGTTTTCAGAAATGTATCAACAGAAAATATAAATCCACGAGAGCTACTTCAGTTTTGATGAAGATTACATATTTATTACTTATTCTTCATTACGATGACTGAGTTTTTTTCTAATGATAAACGTTCGTGTATTGCAATATATAGTGTCTCTAAAGTAAATCTTTGATTTCAAATTTTGGCAGAAGGCCAGCAATTTCACGCGAGGGGATAAGCCGATTACATTGACCTTAGTGTTCAATTGGTACTTATTTTATCGGCGCCGAATTGATGAAAGGCAAAGGTGACCCTAGCAGAATTGAACTCAGAACATAAAGACGGATGAAATGTCACTAATCATTTTGCTGGGCGCGGTAACGATACTGCCAGCGTTTCCAGGTCTTCTATTTAATTAAAACGTTTTCATTACTACAAAAACCTATTCGAGGTCATTACAATCGTGTTACTGAATTGAAATATTAAATATTTATCAAAGTTGAATATGTCACAAATATAGTGAGAAAACCACCATGAAATAAATATTTTACCTTTTCGATTCTTCATTATCTTTGAATTAAAAAAGTCATACCTCATTTAATATAGTTTTATTCTTTTCAATTATGAAAGTGATATATATAATTCAGGCAATATGTGTTGACCGTATGAAATATTTACTTTCGAAACAAAAAACAAAAAAAAACATTCCAACAAAATATAAAAGGACTAGGAAGTGACTTAATAACAGTGACAACACCCCTTAAAACTTCATATTTACTAAGTCAATTAACCTTATATAGTGTGCTTACAAACGAAGATTATGTACATGAAATGACAGTTAAAATTAGTTTCAATAAAGTCGCAAAATACATTTCTGTGTAGCCACATCACAGATTAAGGAAAACTAATTGCGCGTGTATGTGACGTTTCTGTGCGTATGTATGTATATTTGTATGTATGTATATACACTCATGGGCATATATACATGTATGTTTATATATACATTTATATATATATTGAGCGGTTGCTAGTACTAGATATACTAGATAAACATGTATGTACGCATACATATGTTTACATAAATGTATGCATATATATATATACATATATATATA
>NC_068988.1:10324997-10326422 GCF_001194135.2 Octopus bimaculoides
ATATATATTCTTATCTATACGTGCGGGTAAGAATGCGTGTATGCACGTGTATGCGTGTGAGCGTGTGTGTGTGATTGGGGTGCCTTTATTCGTGTGAAAACATCTATAAAAGTGACAAGTGATAATGCGTCAAACCGTGTATCCTGTGAAATGTTTTGATTGCATTAACGACACTTAATAAATTCCTGACACTTTCGGCTACACACTCACTCGCCAATACCATTGATATATATGAAATCCTTTAAACTTTTTCTGTTGACATTTTAACCATCCGCAATACATAAAGTAAATTTATCAACAATATACTTGAATCGATGCATCGAAGCATCGATGCAATCAACTTAACTCGTCATTCACTTCCTTAATTCAACGTTATATTGAGTATTATGGTTTCAATTTGTTGATAAAGCAATCGGGAATATAGCGATTAGTTTTCAATCATCTACAACTTTGCTTAAATCGAACTCTTGTAAAATAATATAGAAAATAACTAAAATAAATAACGATTGAAACATTTTGTATTTTTTGTTATATTTATGTTTATGTTGTACCTGATCGTTTTTACTAATTCTCTCAAAGTTTACTTCTCACACAAAGAGAGATATTTTATTTAAATATTTTGTTTATTTTTGGTAGTTTTTTTTTATATTCTGATTTATGGTGTTTTTTCTTTCAATCTAACATACAATTAATGAGATCAGTTTCATAAATTTTAGTTTATATTTTTTACTTCATTCCACTTATTGTGCAGCATTTTATATATATTTTTTCTTGTGAGGAGAAATATTTAGTTATTTGGACATTGAAATCTGACAGTAGTCTTTAACGTTTTATGAAATTATTTAACTTAGACGCCATCATCATCCACTTTTACTTTACTTGTAACACACTCTCACATGATACTTTTATCTCGTATATATGTTCATAACTCAATATATTATATCTACCTGTACATGAATCGCGCTATATATCTTTCACTTATTGTATATCAAAGTTTCTCTATAAGAATACATTACACGAACTACCAAGCAGATACATAAATACTCGCAGACACACACTCATTCATTTATCCACATATAAATACACGTACAGAGCCAATGATTTCTTTCTATACCAATTTCAACCTTCTCCGTTTAATATATACACATCTTCGTATACCTGTATATGCAATGCGATTATAATATCGCTATATATAAATGGACAGAGGTTTCCGGGTCAGATAGAGAAGTTCCGAACAGTTACATTGTGTGTCTGTTAGGGCAAGAATCATTGGTTCCAGCTTTGATCGACCTCTGATATTTAACGCTTTTCTGTGACACATGCAATAGAGATGATTGACATCTATCTATCTATCTATCTATCTATCTATCTATATATATATATCTGTTTATCAATCTAGCTATAAATCTCCGTCTGTATATATAT
>NC_068988.1:10326992-10332258 GCF_001194135.2 Octopus bimaculoides
ATATACATGTCTATATGTATGTTTACATACACTTGTGTGTGTGTGTGTGTGTGTTTGTGCACAGGGAGTCCGTAAATTACATTTATACATTGTAAATTTCAGCAAAAATGCGAAAAATAGACATTGGCAAATAAATTCCAATTTTAATAATATACAATTAACATGCAGAGACGGTGATTGATGGATCCTCAAATGTAATAGCTACAATCAATTCGGAACTTCTAATCACTACTTTTGGACAGCATGCATATACACACATTCGTACAAGTACACATACACATATAGACACACATACACAAACATATACATGCATATGTATATGTGTGTGTGTGTGTGTGTGTGCGAGTGTGTTTGTGTGTATGTGAGTGTGTGTGAGTGTGTGAGTGTATGTGTGTGTATGAGTGTGTGTGTGTACCGTTGACGATTACTATTCTCTCAATCTCTATCGGGATTCGTGTGCATATATATGTGTGAGTATATATCTATATCTATAAATACACACATACACATATAAATTTATACACACGCATGCATATATATATATATATATATATATATATATATATATATATATGTGTGTGTGTTTATGCATTTATGTATAGTGCATCTCACTTATGTTGCCCTATTTAGGTAGCGGCATTTCACTGAGATGCTAGTTCACATATTTATACCGAGATCTCCTGCGTTGAAACAACCATTTTGCCCTATATAATCATTGTCTATATTCTCAAAATTTCCAGTCCAGATTTTTTCTACGCATCTCTCGTGTCGGAGAAAATCTACAGAACTACTTAACTTTCCTAATATTAAACATAATTCTAATACTCTTTATATTATATTTTTAACATATTCATCTCTCACTGATTTGAAAGACGTCGATTTCTTAACTTTTTAGTGTTAATGATACTTATGACATTCACGTCTCTAATTATAATGTTTTCTACAACAACCATCGACACAAGTGTTCGACTGGTACTTACGTCGCCGTCAAGGAAACGATGAAAAGTGAAGTCGATCTTTTCCGAAATTCCAACTCAGAATGTAACGAGTTGTTCAGCATGGAAAAAAAATTCTGTTTGCTCACTGCTTTATTTAAATGTAATACTAACCAGCAGACTGCATTATCCATAATGTTAGTAATTGAAAACATCAGTGTCTAAAGTTGCTGATAATAATCACTGGGGCCTTAGTGTTTATAGTGTCCAACTTTGTAATATCATGTAGCTGTTGCATAGTACCATCATGTTATTAATTATAGTGGCTGTGTGTTATTTTAGCAAAAAACAATTTTAGCAAGATGTCGAAATTATAAAGTAACTTTGTGTATAAATCATATGTTGTTGTAATTTATGTACATGTAATCTTAAACTTATCACTGGTGTTTTAAGCACGCTCTATAGTAATATAGAAACAATTGCGTATTCTACAAAAATATTGTAGTTATTTATGATACTAATGGTGTTGTTTTGCATATATTCTTACTTTTTTGGTATACTATTTTCTTTTGTTTCTATGCATGTCAAGATTTCTAATTTGTTAAAAGTTTGTGTTGGAGCTATGTATCATAAATTAACTCAACATTATTATTCACATAATTTCTGTTTATTAAATAGTTTTGTTATGTTTAAGTGACAAATGATATATTATATAAACGAGACGTACTATATTCTGAATATATTTAGTTGTAAAAAATATTCACTATGTTATTAACAATTGTTTGATGTGAGATATTTTGTCTCCTGTTAACAAGAGTTCAAGATTAGATGTTGTCAACGTGTTCTTGCAAAATAATGTTGAGTGTTAAATTTGGAGTATCATTGTTCGTGTTAACAAATGTTCCTTGTTAAAATACACTCAATATTCTAATGTTAACAAATGCTAGGTTTTAGATGATTTTGGTAACAATAGATAATTGTTGGAAGTATACTCTATAGTATTGTCAACACTCACTTGATTTTCAATTTGTTGTTCTTGATATTTTTAACAAGTGCTAGATGTAAGACTTTATTCTGTCTAAGCTAATTATCACAAAAATCGATGCTATAAATTTAATACAGTATATAATTTCGTTTTCTTTTCTGTATGTCGTATATATGATTCTCAGCACCTGATATTAGTAATACACGGCCTCTTATTTATTCGAAAACAACTATTGCTTCTATATCTATATAGGATCTATTGGTACCAGATACGGTTTGCTCATGTATAGTCCTAGTTAGTTTTTAAAATACCTTTTGTTGTAGTTTTCCGTTTAAAAAAACCCCAGAAGGTTTGATTGGAAAATATATTAGTTTTCGCTAGATTGAGAAGTATTAAAAGAAAATAGAGTGTTATATGTTATATTTTACTGATAAATGTTAATTTGTACAATATTTTTTAAAATAGCCGAATGATGTCAGTGGTTGTGTGTAACTATATTCTGAATAAATGCAGAATGTTGTAATATATATTCTCTTCGCGTGCTTTTTAATAAGCGCTTGTGGTACAACGTTGTTTAAATAGTATATTACTATTATTCTCTATCTTACTATTGAAAGATGTTGGGTGTTAATGTACAACATATTTTCTCTATTTTATTATTCAGAATGTCTGCTAGAGAGATGTATTCTCTTTAGTGTTACCAATATGTGCTACATGACGTAATTATGATCTTCATTATTTATGATGAGTTAGATCGTATTGGACTTTTATGATATAGTTATGTATACGTTTTCTTAGTTTAGCGGCCATTTGGTAATATTTGTTCATGTTTATATTTAATAATAACTACATGTTAGGAAACATGCTCAATTTAGTATACACCTACAATACTGTAATCGTACCAGCCATGGAGTCTCTATGCTCTCGTTGATATTACAATTAATGAGATTTCTTTCATAACTTCTAACTATAAGAGAAGATATGGTATTCGCTTGTTAAGTCAAGCACAAGGTGAAGAATGGTCTCCACCGTATATAACAGAGTTGACCTCAACATTAGCGGTTTTGTCAAAGAATATAATAGAAGATAATAGATCTGTTAATGATTTCAATAGAGGAAGAGTGGGGTTAATGGTATTACGAGTCCATTGGCGTTGATGCTAATATATTACTCGAACAGCTTGACTGTTATTGTTGCGTAGCACTGAAGCCATTTCAGCACCGCTAGATGCGCATGTGTCAAAAGGGATTCTAACCACATCCATGAATTCACTGGACATCACATTATACTAACCAATGAGAGTAGATTATCTGTGAGTGACATTTTATTTCTTCATTCTTTTTCTACCTTAAACTATTTATATATGTTGAATAGCCAGTGACTAGTTTTGTTTTATGGTTACGTGAAACATCTGTAGGTGGCAATGAATTCACAATTTGTGTGTGGTTAGAATGTGGTGATCTCTACTTACATCTTGTATATAAAGAGGGGTAGATGCTATAAAATACAGCATTAGGTTCCAGTGCACTGGGATATAATGAATTTACTTTTTGCCGAACGTTATTAAATTTCATATGAATCGATTACTATAAGTTAAGACCTTGTATTTAAAAGTTGGATATCATCAAATTTGACATTCTTTTACTTAAGAACTTACTATTGTATAAATACACAGAATATAATACCGTTTCTCGTTATATTCTGATAATATCAATACCTCTTCAAAGACTATATTCATTCTTTTTTTAACTTTCTGTTCCACTATTTCTGTCTTAACAATATCTCAGTATTTCTTTATTATAATTGTTATCTATAAAACGGATATCATTCTTTCGTTTGTTTTGTCTCCTAAATTACTTTCAAGCTTGTTCATGTATATTATCTAAACATCAAACTTTTATATAAGTGTCACCAATGCATCATTTAGCAGATTTATCTCATTGTATCGATTGCTACGTTTCTCAGTTATACTTTCAAAGAAAATGGTAACTCGTTCTTTTGGCAGGACTGTTTTATCACGATATCAGCATTTATAAAATCTTTATTTATATCCTTCATTATTTTCTCCTTGTAACTCTGTATTTTCTCATCGTTATATATGTTCTTAACCATTATTGCCTTGATTATTCTAAACGCGTATTTTCTATACGTTCCTCTATCAGTCTAGGTTAATTTACTTAAATTTATTAACTTCCAAAAAGTTAATTTGATATATATAAATACTAGTGCATATAAATACTACTGTAATCTTAGTCGTTTACCTCTTCATTGTTCTTACAACTGTTTTCTCATTTCTACATTATACTCATAGTTTGTTTATCAACGGACATATTCGATAGAAGTTATCAATGCTTTATCAGACTGTTCTATATCGATTACTATAACACTTCTCTATCATAATGAAACAGTATCTCTATAATTATTCAATGCGATCTTGTTCACTAAGTCTAAAATGTATTTATCAAGATATCCACGTTCGTTTTTGCAAGTACGATGGAACATATGATTGGTGATATTTTGCTGGCTTCATAAACAGCATCGATCCATTCAGTATGGAATACGTTGTTCTCTTGATTCATTCAGTGCTCATTATATCACAGCTTCCATACCAGAAGCAACATAATACATTCGCCGTCGGCCTCGCAATTCAAATAAAATCTTTCTCTGCAGTCTTCGCGATAGGAAGACGTATTCAACCAGTTTTTACTGCCAAAATGAGTCAAAGATTTGTCGTATCCTTCGATGTTTGCGCAACACCAAACTCTAGCAGCCAACTTTATTGTTAGGAAATGCGCGAAATCGTTTTTCTGTGTACAGTGTCGAAAACTCATATTGTCCAAACGACCTGAACATTAGCTTCAAGGTTCATCCAAGGCTGGGACCACGGGCCAATTCAGGATCACAACATATAAGTACACTGCGACAAAATTTCTTTTCCTCCACAGGCCCTGCCCTGTTTAACATTGTCCGAAACTTTAAACAGAGCATGGGCAAATTTCATGAAATAATACCAGATAAACTACCCATACCATGTATGCGTTTATATAGTTTGTGTTTGTGCATGTTATACAATACACAGGCATAAGCGTATGTATATACTGTATCTATTGTGAACGGCACTTTCATTTACGTGTGCGTAAGTATGTACGCATTTTACATCACCATATGTGTTTATGATTTGTAACTACTTTGATGATTATTAACGCACGAAGCCACCGTATTTCAGTCAGTCTCTTCCTCTTGCCAGATATTATATATATTCATATAGGTTTCTGTTTATGTGAAGTTAAATATATATGTATGTGCATATATTTATATATATATATATATATATATATATATATAT
>NC_068988.1:10332341-10337506 GCF_001194135.2 Octopus bimaculoides
ATATATATGAATGTATGTATGAATGTCTGAATATTTGCGGGGAAACCGAATAAATTTCCAGCGATAAAGGGGAAAGAAAGAATCAAAAGAAAGCGAAATATCATAACATTTCAAGTAGAAACAAAAACAAAATTAAAAGGCAATGTATAATGAAGTATTGTTTTGTGTAATGCATAGCGCTTGGTGTCATGTAGAAAGATTTCTGGGAAAAGAGTGAGATCGAAAGAGAAATTATAAAGGAAATAGAGAAGTAGAAATGGAAGTAAAAGAAAGAAAATAATGATATTAATGAAATAGAAAAATGGTTACAGTAGTGTTTTAGGGAGTATATCGCTTAAAGATATAGAACCAGCGAAATGAATGCGGCAAAAAAAGAGGTAACTGATAATTGCAGGCTATTGTTAAGTGAAATATATGTGTGTGCGTGTGTTTGTAAGTGTATTTATTTATACATACACATGCATGTATACACATATATATGCATATATACATACATGTATATATATATATATATATATATATATATATATATATATATATATATATATATATATATATATATATATAAAGAGAGAGAGTGAGAGAGAGAGAGAAAGAAAGAGAGAGAAAGAGAGAGAGAGAGGGGGAGTGTTGCACATAAATAAGGAAAAGGACAAAGGTGCAGAGAAAGCAATGTTATGGTGATAGATAGACATATAAAGGGAGGGAGAAGAAGAGCTCTTCAATGCTTGTCCTTTTATCTCCGGGTCTGTGCGCGTGTGGCAAATTTGTTAGCGTGTGATTTTCACTAAGTAAAATAAAACACGTAATTATCTGTAGTTCATTGAATAACAAAAATCCGAATAAAAAAGTACACAAGAAAAAACAAACAAAATGATGAAATTCAGAAGTGATAAATCAAAGAATAAAAGAGTTATATAGAAAGTAGCTGAGACAGAGAAGGTGAACAGAAAGAGAGAGATGGGGAGAAAGAAATTCAGAGGGAGATTTTGAGGGTAAAATGGTTAAAAACATCAGGGAAACTGAAATGGAAGTTCAACACACCTTTGTTCGTGTGTGTGTGCGTGTATGTGTGTGTGTTTCCGTCTGTCTGTTTGTCAGTGTATGTGTATAAATGTACGTGTATATATACATGCATATATGCACGTATAGCATAGCATGAACATTTCGAAAAAATCGAAAGGAGTGGGAAAATGCAGAACAGAAATGTTAGTCTATAATACAATTAACTGAACGATCGTAAACATTATCTTAATCGTTTTTATTATTATCAGTGTAAATATTATTATCATTATCATTATTATTATTATAGTTCTATATCTAAGAGATGAGGAATTATGTACATCATTTACATTTCACGCATATTTGTCCTCATCTTGTTTGTTGTTAACACAACGTTTCGGCTGATATACCCTCCAGCTTTCATCAGGTGACTTGGGGAAATTTCAAACCTGGGTTCTCATTGCTAAGGTATTTTTCGATATTATTATTGTTATCATTATTATTCAGGCCACTGCCTGGAATTGAACTCGGAATCTTGGGGATAGTAGCCCGCACTCTTAACCACTTCGCCATATGTTTGTGGGCAATTATGAAGTGAATTTTACGGCTTATAGCTATAATATTTTCCAATCCTTCCTTAAGGATAGGAGGTTGTTGTGTCCTAGCATATGTGCTGCTTCTTTTAGTTTTCGTATTTTCCATAGGTGTTCTCTGTCTATTATTTTGACTTCATCTCATAAGGGGAGTTGGTCTCCATTTTTCCATACATGAACAGCTATACCCGATTGATCGATATCTCCTCGTGTCACAGCTTTGCGATGTGTGTATTAATGCGATACTGTGCTTAAATTTTAATAGAGTTTATGAAGGATATAATGACTGTGCATAATGGCATAGAGCGTGCGTTTTATTAGCCTTTCAGGTTTTTGTATATTCGGTATAGCAGTTGATTTCATCGATATATCTCTAGGATTATGTATCCGTGTGTACCTGACAGGTTAATTATTGGCGAAAACATTGCGAATTCCAATACGTATTTTCCATCAGCTGTTTGTAAATATTCTGCGTGCTTTTCCGTGTGCAAATGTGTCTCTAAATGATAACTTGTGTTCTAAAACAGTAATAAAATTTACCAGAATACTTATATTCTGATAATCATTCAGAAGTGTGTTTGTGATTTTATGCAAGCGTTTCTGTTAATTATTTCTTTTCATAAAACATCACATCTCATTATGATTTCATTGCCTTCTAAACGTAACTCACAGCTAGAACATTTTGTTTCCCAAATCCTCAATTGATTTATAATTATTTGAAGCGCTCGGTTATCACTCATCACTCAAGCAGTAACAGCAAAATACCCTCGATCATTGTCTAATATTTCATGATGCTTTACTTTTTAAACCTTAAATAAAATAAAATGCCCGTATTCACTATATAGAATGCTACATGGCTGCGGTGACCTGCCTGTAGGCGACAATAACAACAGTAACATCTAAGGGAATTGGTGATTATAGTAATGTTCTGAGAGTGAGTGAAGCCCAAATTGTCTATGACATAATGTGAAAACGTTCCCGCGTCTAAATTTCTCGTAGATCACTAATAACCAGGTGACTGCTCATTTAACTTAATTCAAATTATAGCTCCAAGAAATAAAGTAAAGAAAAATGGTGGTTAGTCCAAAGTTGACCAATTCAATGTCTATGAATAAATTGTTGCACGAGAAAGAGTGCATTCTAATCTATTATTGATTGGTGACAGCTGTATATTTGAATACCAACTTCAAAACTAAATAATCTGACAATGCGAGCAAGATTCTCATTGCAAATAACTTTCTCAAAGCTTATTTCCAACAAACGTATACATTTTGAAAACTAAGGTGGTTTAAGAATGTATATGTGTGCTATAATAACGTATAGCACACACTTCAGTATTTACTAAAGCATATCCCGATAATAACAGTCGTATTCATTCTAATATTTGTATGGGTAAGACGATGCAAATCTGTTAGGCAAAGAGCATCATTTCGACAAAAGAGATGAATCTGTGTAGATATGTGTACACAGAATATATAAAATGTATCTTAAGAAAAAAGTACACTAAGCGTTGAAAGATTCTAAGTTTATGGACTCGAAGAAATTAGGTCTCTGGAACACAATAACGGAAGACCTTTAGGTATCTTGAGCAAGTCCTATCTAATCGTATTTCATAAACATCTGAATAAAACAGAAGTCCAAATCATTAACTGCGTGTTTACGTTGATCACAATCCATTCACCAATTAGCATCAAACTGAGGCTTAAAACTTCACGTTGTGAAACCGAACTAACTTCAGTCTGAACAGTTACCACTGTGTTAAAGTACATTCGACTGTTGTCTCCATCTAACTATGCGTTTTAATCATTCTGAAAATTGAGAGTATGCAATTCTGTTTCACTAAATTCTATCTAATCATATTGTATGTTTATTATAATTTGTTTCTTGAATTCCAACCACATTCACTGACACTTACGCACGCACGCACGCACACACATACACACATACAAACAAACACAAGAACGTACGCGACTAAATTATGAAATGAAAAAAAAACATGTTTGGTAAGTCAATTTAAATTACTTGTGGTAAAAATAACCAGTTGCGATTTTATTAGCAAATAAAATATTACAACCTATTTTGCCGACATTATTGAAATTGGTTCATATTTTTCGAAATATATTTATATATTCCATTCATTTCTACTTTAAATTATATGTGCAATATTTAATTTTGAATGATATATGATTATTTTTATATTGTTGAAAAAAATTTAATTCGGCATAAGTGTGTATATTATGGTCATATTTTTATATACCACAAACTATTAGTGTCAATACTAAGAGGAGAAAAAACACTTTTTCACATCGTGTAGAAATTCATACATTTGTAGGCGAACGGAATCATGCAAGATGTATGGCTGTTTGCTGCAGAAGTATTGACTACCCATCAAGATGTGATCAAATATTGATCTCAGACACCGATATATTTTCACATATTTTGAGGAGGTAAGAAGAACGCAATCGATTATCTAGCTCCTTATTACGAGATTAAATGGTTTATTTCATTGCTCCTGAACGATGTTAAGGCGAACTTTCCCAGTAGAATTTGAAACTAAATACCGTACGTTTGCATAATACACTCCACTATTTCACCAATTTGCCAGCTGTTCTAAGTTTGTCTTTGACATATAATAATCCTTACTACTATAAACACAACAGCTGAAATTTTAGGAGAGGATTATATCAACACCCGTGCATAACTGGTACTTATTTTATCTCCCCATAACGGATGAAAGGCATAGTCCACCACCGAGTAATCTGGACCAAGATCGTAAAGACATAATAAATGCTGCTAAGAATTTTGTCGGGTGTGCTAACGATTCTGCCAGCTCGCCGCCTTTATCAGCTATATAATAACATCAAATTATATAAACTAAATTTTAATAATTTCGCCATGAAAGTTTTAGAGTTATTATCCATTAATCATATTACTAAAATCTTTTGATAAATGGTGGTGCAATATCTAATTAGAAGAAGCTGGAAACTGATTTAATTTTATATTAAATTAACACAAAATATGGAGAGAAAATAAAACAACACACACAATGGTTAGTTTTCTCTGACAGGTCTTGTAAGTATATTAGTTTATGAAATTATTTTTACAAATACTCGTTTATCAATATCCGTATATAATATTACACAAAATATATGCCTATGGGTGATTATGTATATGAGAAAACTTGAATGTGATTGTGTGCTTAAATGAGCATGAATGTTTCTCTGCGAGTGTTTATATTTCAGTATGTTTATACCGATGAATGATTACGTAAATGATATATGGGGGGGAGTTGTGCTAAGTTATTAACGCATTGCAAAATATTTTATTCCATCGACAGTAATTTCCCAAATTTACGCGCGCGACGTCGCATATAGATATGCATGCGGAACCACACACACTGGCATGTGATATGTCTTGCCCCCCCCCCACATATATATTTAGCTATGCACATAAATGTATTATGCATATACACATTGATACGCCCAATATATTCATGCACACATACGAACATACACACAAACGCACACACACTCACACACACACTCACACACGCACACGCAGACACACACA
>NC_068988.1:10337787-10342008 GCF_001194135.2 Octopus bimaculoides
ATATATCTATATATATGCATTTGCGTATAATTAACCAGCAAATTTTGATTTTGTGCATAATTGAATAAATAATGTGGTTATATTGCAATTTATTAAACTCCGGAACAAAGAAGAATTTATATTTTCTCACTTTAATATATCTTTCTCCTCTGGCAATGTGTTGGTTATTTGATTCCAGCCATAATAACAAGATAAGCTAAAGAATCCTATTAGGTGAAAACTCAGTTGCAGGAATTTAGCAAACGGCTAAGCTTCTTGCGATAAAAACAACATACCTACCCAAAATTTTTATCTGAAGAACGGGCTTTCTGTAGTAAAAGAACTGTGCGTGCCTTCTAGGCAACAGCTAGAGGTAAATTATTACAAATGTGTCCGCAAATGAATTAAGCGTCTTATAAGTAAATACACGACAACTGATAGTAGGATTACATGTGGATGTAGATTTACACACGAAGTCTTACTAATATAAATCTGCTTCAGAAACCGAGAATGATTATCAAATTATCAAAAGAAACAAACTCTCTATTTCGTATAACGAGCATAGTAATATATGTTACATGCAACATACATAATAAGTCGCCGCCCTGTTACTCTGAAATGATTAAGAATTTCGTGAGGAATTGGTCAGTAGGTGGTGCTGTAAATATTTTCTTACAGCTTCTATGCTACCCTACACTAGTGATAGTTAAGTTTGTATGTTTTAATCTCAATATATATCTTGCCAGTGCTCTGAAATGCATCGTCAGTGACGTTTCTGAAGTTCCAGGTGGCCAAGCTGGGGTTGGTCAAATCCCAGCTTGCACGAATAGAGAAGACCCGCCCTCAGTAGAAAGCTGCCGAGTGGCCTTCTCTGCTGCTTCAGTGAGTGAACTTACATACTTTCTCTTTGTTACACTTGTAACTCTATGCAAACTCAGTACTTTCGAGAACAATAGCCCCACAAACTTTACGCAGCCATTTCTATTGCTTCTTAATCTATTTTCCATCCCCGATTTCTCTACTCCTTTGTCAGCTCCTGCTATGTGGCAAGCTTCCTGTCATGAGCCTCTTCCATGTTTTATTCCCAAAATACATTTAGTTTGCACATGATCATCTCTTTGGTGAAATCTAAAAAGATCATTCTCTCTGCACGGAATGTTTTTGATGCGATGCTATCTGGTAAGCATCACCGGTGCACGACTTCTACGCTCAGCTGCCATTCTGCGTCTGTAGAGGTTTCAATGAACTGGACTTTTCACCGACTCTGAAGAAAGTAGTATCTTCTTTGAAGGTGTGATTTTTACTGGACTGAAAGGCTGGTGTAACAATGTTTTCAAGTAACTAATGTTCTATGTTTTGTTTTTTGGTTTTGTTTCTTCCAGTTACCATCATAGTTAGGGCCGGTACACGACGCCTGTGTGCTATCGAAATGTCTAGCCAGAAGAATGAATAGGAGGTCTTCTAGTGAAAACCAATCGAAACATTACTTTCAAGAATCTGCTCAACAGGCCGAACCCAAATCCATGCAGTTGTATAATTAACATTTAAATCACACACCCATGTTTATAAAATGTCATTATTCTTTTCTGATATTAACAGAAATGATGCAATTTCTTTAATTTATAATTACAAGCTATACTCATAGATTCAGCGTAATTGCACAGTCGAACAATCTTCCTCAGTGAATTACATATATCAGATTTCTAATATATCTTAACTAATTTATTTTTGTTTTGTTTTTTCTTCACGCAGTTATTCTTGATTTTAACTAAACATTTAGCTAATGATTATCTCTCTTCATCTCAGGTGTAACATTAATTAATTCAAATTTATTATGTTCACTTCATTAAGAAAATTATCTCTGACCATTTATTATAAATACCGATAAATTCGCACATATTTAATTTTGAACTGTAAATTATTGCATCATCTAATGTGTTTGTTCAAGATTTGTTGATACATATATAGTTTTCGCGAAATCGTTTGCCTTATTCTTTTAGAGACACAACGAAATGGGTCTAGATTTTTTTTTTCTGAAACGTAACGAAGAATTGCAATTAATTAAGAGAATTATACATGCACAGGTTATTCACTCCCTTTCTTACATGATTTCGTGTACACCGTCGTAGCGATTTGCAGATATTAAATAAATAAACGAACAAACAAGGCTAGGGTCCCGCAAATCATGTTCTCAAAGTGCAACTACACAATGTTCACCTCCGCAAAAACATTAGGATATACAGTCACTGTAATAGCAACAATAATCAAAGTGTAATTGTAAAATTGATGAATAGTCTTGATTGTTATCGCGTTTTAATGCATCCAGTTATAAATAATTTGTAAACGCTTGCTTGTTCAATTACATCCGACAATCTATCTACATGTGTATGAATGTGTGTAAAAGATAAAAATACTTCCGTAAAACTTTTTCTAAGGAGTAGTCTCTTCTGCAAAAGGATGTTAGAAGATAACATGAACTGAATCAGAAATGAAACTGGTAATAAAACATACTATTTCTCTTGAGCTAAACACCAATTCGCAACGCTTATGCCAACTATAATCTTAACAGAAACAAGAACAAGAAAACGATGGATAAAGTCAACATCTGACAAATTAGTTATCCAGTATATATTCTCTATATCAATCAAACTGATTATTCCAAATAACATGACAACTGGAAATCTTTCTGTAAAGACTTATCGACATTGTCAACGATATTGAGGATAAAGGTGACCGTGGAGTAAAACCATCGGTGGATTTCAGTAAACCAATAAATATGTGTGTGTGTGTTTGGGTATGTGTGTGTATACACAAACACACACACACACTTACACACACACACACACACACACACACACACACACACACACACACACACACACACATACGTATATCGTGCTAAAATCAATAAAGGGACTTAGAATCTAAGACATATTATCTACCAGATGAACGCACCGATATATCACGCTGTCAAAATCATTGATTGCCTACTTAAAAGAGACATTGCAGCTAATTTACACAGTCACTTTCAGCATAAAATCTTTTCAAATGCTATCAGCATGACCTCGTCCATGCACACAATTGTAGGAAAGATGATTTCTCCTACTGCGCAAAAGTCTACTTTGACAACAAAATAATGATTTCCAAGTCTTAGCAAACGAGTAACTTTTGAAAATTATATTTAAATATAACATTGAGTAGTGTGTAATATTGCATTATTGTTTGTAATAGGTTAATTAGAAGTAGAAGGACACTGCAAAAGAAATCATTCGATGATTTTTTGAATTTCTTTGGGAAATAGAAATAAGTTACACATCGAGGGTCCCTAATTTTGCCTTACAGGTATGTATTGGGAGAAACAGTTAGGCTTGTTTGTCTAACATTTAAAATAGATCAATTACACAATTTAATGTGCGAAATACAAAATAGAAACTTTGAAAAAGGTTCTGCAAAACTAGATTTTAAGCATAGAATGTTTATAGGACTAACCAGAATAAATTAGTAATCGAAGGAGTCAGATAAAAGATGGTTGAAAACCCCTGAAATAATGCTTACTATCGTACAATTGGTACTGAATATATGCAAAGTTCGCTCCAGTTATCGCAGTACATGAAGTTTCAGCTAACGTTACTACCTTAAGAAATGAAAAGAAAATTCATGTACGCCTACGTAAATTGAAAATATGCGATTTGAATTCGAGAGATTAGATTTACAATGAGAGATATATTGGTATTGATGAATAATGATACTCCGTTGAGAATAGTGATTGAAGATATTTGATATTGCGAAAGAAACGTAATATAAAGAATATGCATTGTATGTACGGATTTTTTTCTCACAATACGTGTAAATATACATATATATAAATAATTTTACGTATATGGTCCACATAAAATTTTCATAACCATGCAATACAGACAAAACACGTGTATAACTTAATGGAAATGTATGTATGTATGTACAGTATTGTATTTATGTATGTAAGTTTGTATATATGTATGTATGTATGTATGTATGTATGTGTGCGTGTGTATGTATGTGTGTATGTATGCATGTATGTATCTATCTATCCATATATCTAAATATTTACATTTGCATCTATCTGTATATATATCTATTTATCTATCAATCTACCTATCGATATGTGGGTGTGTACATATATATAATATATATACGCACCTGGGTGGTTGTGAGGGCACTTGTGTCTCTGCGTGCGTATTATATATATATATATATATATAT
>NC_068988.1:10342126-10342697 GCF_001194135.2 Octopus bimaculoides
ATATATATAAATATATATACATATATATATATAACATTAATATGCATATATGTGTGTAGGTTTAAATCTATATATTTATTTGTGTTCATAATAAAAGTATTCGTATATACACACACATGCATGTATAATACATTAAAAAAAAACGGGGGTTTCTGTGCACATGTGTGTTCGGGTATGTAAATGTGTGCATATGTGAAAGGTAAAATGCGTTTGTGGATGAACTTTTGTGGTACTATATGAATCAATATTAACATATGTGTGTAGTTTAGCTTATATCTGAGATATTAGCAAAATAATTTTTTATGTATTCTACTTTACAATTTAGCCCCAGGCATTATGAATGGAACACAGCCACATACATCTCTGAACTCATACATATGTGTGAGTGTGTGCACGCGTGTATGTGTGTGTCTGTGTGTGTATGTGTGTTTTTAAGTATGTGTCTTTGTGTGCCTCGGTTCCTGTGTGAATATGTATGGTTGTGTACGTATATGCATGCTAACGTATGCATGTAAATACTCAGAGACACTCATATTTATATATTTGTATGTATAAGATTTGAGGGATATAT
>NC_068988.1:10344171-10344742 GCF_001194135.2 Octopus bimaculoides
TATATATATATATATATATATATATATGTATATATGTTTATATATATATATGTGTGTGTGTGTGTGTGTGTGTGTATGTGTGTGAATGTGTGTGTGTGTGTATACATACAATCGCACACAGAATTACACACACGCACAAACAAACACATATTTAAGTATATTTGTTTACGCGTACTTATGTAAGAATAGTCTCTGTGTGTAATTGCGTATACCTACATGAATGTATTATATGTTTGTGCGTTTACGCATGTGTGTGTCTGTTTGTGTTTGTGTGTGTGTGTGTGTCTACGCGTTTGTGTGCCCACACATATTTGTTTTCTCACATATATTCAAATAGTACGAATTGTGCATCCGTCCACAGGTAGCAATACGCTTGAAGAAAACTCAACGTTTCCTCGTATGATTTATCATTGTATCTCACACACTACGTCCTATTAACATACACATACTTTCATGCATATATAGAGAAACATGTATAAATGGAAATAGCGAAAGTATTATGTATGTATGTATACACACACATAAACACGACTATATATATATATATATATATATATATATATATATATAT
>NC_068988.1:10344854-10351341 GCF_001194135.2 Octopus bimaculoides
GATATATATATATATATATATGATATACGATATATATGTATGTATGTATGCATGCATGCATACATAAACACACGCAATCACACACATGTGGATTTGCAAATGTATATTTGTAGTTATATTAATAAGTGGTGTGCTTCACTGGCATTGTGTGCATCTGTTTTTCAGCATGAGAATCGTTATTGTTGGGGAACTATTCGAATACACCTTCCAATTATAAAGCGTTATATTTTTCTGCATGTCTGACGGACTCTCTGTCTGTCTGCATCTCTCTCTCTCTCTCTCTCTCTCTCTCTCTCATGCTTTCTCTACTTTTTTCGCCCTCCCCCCTCTCTCTCTGACACTCTCTCTGGCATTTAGATATTTGTTAGTTTGTTTTTGGTCCTTACGTAACTGATATACCGCATCACGCTCCTTAATCTAAGCATAAATACATAAGTTACAAATTAGCTGTTAAGTTTCTTGAATGCCTATCTTACATAAGTAATACTTATGTAACCCTTGAGTCCTTCACCAAAACTTATATGCTAAAGATGCACTCACCGTCTTTGAAGTTATATTCAACCTCATGTTTGTACCATTGAAATAACCGAATATTTCTTGTATTGATTTAGTAGTAAATGTGTTACATATTAAAATATGTAACACATCAATATAAATAAATTTAAAAACAATTATTTCAATGAATCTTCTTTCCGCCTCTGAATGATGCACATTTTTTTTCCTAAGTACCTCTAGGAAAGTAAAATGCTGCAAAACCTCCTGTCAAGGGATGATTTATATGTATAGATGCGTATCATTTTCCTATATTCTATTGATATGACATATTTTCATATCGTATTGTTTTGATGCAGTTCGCTTAGAATTGTCGGTGTTGTTCGTATTTCTAAATGTACTTTTAGCTTGTATATACAAAGTGCATTGGACAATAAGTAATTGGTATATGATTGTTTATATGAATGAAGACGCAAGTACATGGAGGCATACAGCTTCTTACATTATCTATGCATTCGGTAACTAGGGAATTTCTTGTAAGCAAACTCGCAGATCTGCGCCCTGTGATAAAAAATATCGAAAATAACATATTTTACGTCTCCTTGAATACACCGGAAACATTTCAGCCCACTTCCGATTTCATAAGTAAAATATGTTTATTAAGAAATATAAACCATATCTGAATATTCTATAACAACACACCAGACTGCGAGAACTCAATTTATTCACAAAAAAACCTAGCAGAATTTCCAGACATAAATGTAAAGTATAAGTACCGGGCCGCCTTCGGGATTCTAAATCCTAACTCCAAATTGCTCTACTATAACACCTTGTTCTTTCTCAAGCAGCATTTGTCGACGGGACTCTCAGGGAGAGATACAGGTAAATATATAGCTGAACGATCCAATAACTCCATAAGGGAATCAAACAAACGGTACTACATATCCGTAAGATAAAAACGATCTAACGATACCTTTTGACAAAAAGAAAAAAAAAAACGACATAGGCAGAATATCAACAAACCAGAACACTGACTCTCTACTAATCAAAATCAAATCTTCAAAGCAATCGACAAATTGACGTCACCATGAATTTAACAAACCAGAATGCTGGATGTTTACCAATCCAAAATATGTGACCTGAACATCTGTGAAACCAATGACATATCCAGGCAGTCAGGCAGTCAAATTGCAAGACCATAGATGGACAAAACCAGTAAGGTCGAAATCACGTGATCATATGGTGCCGGCGTTGGAGTTGTTGGGCAGTTGCACCAAAAGCCTATACGAAAATTTTTCTTTAATAGAAAATCCACATTTGAGTGGGAATAAATATTGCTCCTCTGTATTAATAGCGACTGAATCGCAAGTATATATTTTTTACAAGGTCACCAACTAATCGCAGCGGCACCAGTGTTTGCTCTGGTACTCATATTCTATATATCGCTTGCCAGGAGATGAGTCACTGCTATCTCTAGCGATCGAGCGTCCATTATCGATAAACTCACGGAAAGTAGAAATCAGGTGAAATGGTGGTCTCGGTGTAACTGTTGGTTTGGATTTATCTCCACACTGGCAATATAAACAGGCGTATATTTTGCACCAAAAGCCTACATGGTATGTACTGCAGCTGAAGTTTGTTCGTACAGAACTTCCATGTTTATGTGGAAATAAATATACAAAGCAATTTTAGCTTAGAACATTTCAAGTTCTAACCAACAAAGCAACGACGAAGAATTCTCATTTTCTATTTTGTTTGAATTTTCTCGTATTTAATTGGTTATATAATTCGGTGTTACTGAACTTTCAAAATTCAAAGATTTTGTATTACTGTCTTCTCAGAAAAACGTATTTCATATTGGAATATGTATAAACATTTGATCCTTTAAGCATGCTTTTCCGAACTATCCTTTGAACGCTCAATTTTTTCTTCACTGTTTATTCGTGTATAATTTTACTCGTTTCAGTCATGTGACTGCAGTCATGCTGTAGCACAGATTATTACTTACAGTTGAAAAAAAAAATTGAAACCGGTTCGGTATTTTAATATATATGTTACAAAATTGAAAGACTGCCACATGTTAAAGAACACAGGTGCATTCTCAACCTCTATAATCGAATCGCTTATATAGGCGTGTGTGCGTGTGTGTGTGCGTGCGTGTGTGCATGTGTGTATCTACCGTATGTATGTGAACTTATATCTGTGTGCGCGCGCATGCGAATATATGTGTGTATATATATATAAATATATATATGTGTATGTGTGTATGTATGCATATGGATATATGTGTGTTTGTGTGCATGTGTGTGTGTATGCCTGTTTACTACATTCCTTGTCACAACGTTAATAGTTTTAAGCACACTTTATTATTTTCTTCTTTTTTTTACACCATCGCCTCACCAAGTCCTCGTAATTCTAATAAAAGGGTGTAAAGATTAGATTATTCTTTGGTGACGGGCATAATATTATTACCGGATAACTAACGTCGTTATCACTCTACTGCAGAGTATGACAGCCAACCATATTGCCTTCTATTTTTTAAAGAAATTTTATTAATTTAATTAACATCTGGTATCGTCTCCCTTGATTTTCTTGTTCATTATTAGTGATAAAATCTTAATTAATTAAAAATTATCGATTCACTAGATTCTGTCTTTTACGTGAACTCAAAGAAAAATGCATAGGATTTCATATGGATGAGGTGGTCGGTGATTCTTAAAAGAGGTGAAAGGACACAGAAATAATTTTTTAGTTTTAAGTTCAGCGATGGGGAAGACATGAAAAAGTTACAACCAGCTTTCACTCTTAATTCGATGTAGTGATCTCTCTATGCAAATCACAGCTGCCTGTCAGAAACTAGGATTTTGAGGGAAATGCAGGGTGCTCACTATAACAAAATGAAAACAAAATGGAAACCTACAACCTTGTATTTCATGAACTTCGTTGCAAATTGATGATAAATAGTAAGTATTATTAGTGAAATTTGTTGGCGGCGAGCCGGCAGAATCGTTAGCACGCTGGACGAAATGTCTAACGGCTTCTTACCCGTCACGCCGTTCTAAGATCTAATTCCACCGAGGTCGATTTTACCATTCATCCTTTCAGGGTGGATAAATTAAGTACCAGTGAAACACCGAGGTCGATATAATCGTCTTGTCCCTCCCCCAATTTCAGGCCTTGTGCCTAGAAAGGATTATTAGTGTAATTTTTAATGGCGTTTTTCTTCAATAAATTTCAATGATAACAACTCTCTTTCAAAATGTAATTTACCTCCTATTGTTGTCGATTACAATTTCAAGCTTGTATTTATTATTTCAGTATTTTTATGCTATAACATGGGAATGATCATATAATATTCCAGAACCAAGAAACAATGACACTGGCGATTATTATCTTTATTACCCAATGTTTCATTGATTTCTTATTGAGATTCTTTATCTAAATGTATAATTGAAAATATTATATATACTTATTTACATCTTAACTATTTTAACTGTTATACGCATTGCATAATGAAGATAGTAAGAAGATTCTGGGTTTAATTACAAATCAATTATGGCCACTATTTTTAGTAATCTGCAAAGACGAAACGAAAATAATTTTCAGTTAAACAAATCATTGATATTCTTAGTCGAAACGTATCGATCACTTCAAAATATACTGATAGTTACAGACATCAGCGAGCAGGAAAATCGTTTCAAAATTTTGAATATTAATATAAGACATGCGAATAGCACACAAAATAATTAAGATTATGGCTAGATTTAGTATTGTTTCATGTAGTTATTAAGGCTGATGCTGATTGTTAATTTTTGTAGCTGTTTTATAATAGATGTAAGTTCTGATCCAAAAATATTCCGCCTATGTTAATCTCACTACTTGCTTATGATAAGGCATAAACTAGATACTATTATACAACGTTTACCGCAACATGATATTGGGGTATTTGACAATTTACATGCTATTTAAATCTATTGTGTGGCTACATAAAATCTCCCTTGTTGGATCATGATATTCAGCAATATGTATTAGGAGGCAGGAGTGGCTGTGTGGTAAGTAACTTGCTTACCAACCACATGCTTCCGGGTTCATTCCCACTGCGTGGCACTTTGGGAAAGTGTCTTCAACTATAGCCTGAGACCGACCAAAGCCTTGTGAGTGGATTTGGTAGACGGAAACTGAAAGAAACTCGTCGTATATATGTACATATATATATATAAATATATGTATGTGCGCATATGTTTGTGTGTCTATGTTTGTCCCGCCTAACATCACTTGGCAACCGATGGTGGTGTGTTTACGTCCCCGCCAATTAGCAGTTTTGGCAAAAGAGGCCGATAGAATAAGTACTAGGCTGCCAAAGAATAAGTCTCGGGGTCGATTTGCTCGACTAAAGCGGTATTCCAGCATGGCCGCAGTCAAATGACTGAAATAATTAAAGGAGAAAAGAGAAAGAGAAACATTCTATCAGATAATGCATATTTTTAGGAAACAGGATGACGATGAATATTATGTATTGTAGATAAGATTATCAAATATAATATTGATTTCTTACAAGGACTGATACACATAATTTTATTGGATGATTACGTTAATATTATCAACACTGTATTAATTTATAATAATGTGTGGTTATTCGCCCCTTCTTGATTATTGTACAATTGCTTAACTTATAATTGGAAGTAGAATCTCGATATTTTACTCATTTAAAAAAGATAATTCATATATGTAAAGTTCTGTCATCATGTGGTATATACCTCTATTTATTCTTGCTTTTAAAATGATATACTGAAGCATTCTGAACACAGAATACCAGTAAAAGTTTGAAAATCAAGAGCAGTTTTCCCGATTGATTGGAACATGAATATTGATTTCTTCATCGCGTTATAACGTTTTTTGTCTCTCAATCGCGATACAATTCCCATTCTTTTAATCCCCCTCCTACCCATCTTAAATTTCTGTCTTCACACATACACACACACACACTCTGTCCCTTATCTCCTTTCCTCTCTCTTTCCATCTCTTTCTTCTCATAAATGACCAGGTGGAAAATAGAAAATAGCTTCCGGAATCAAAATACATAATTCATGTAATATGCATGAAGTGAGTTATGCCTATTTTCTATGACAGAATATAGCCTCTACAGGATATTTCGATCGAACAAAAAAAACAAAAACAAAAAAAACAACGAAAGAAACGTTATTATTGCAGTTAAGCTTCCTCGCCTCTCATCCAACCACTTCACTGGAAGACATTTTGGGTGGATAACATACTCCTGGATGAATCTAAAGGTAGAGTAGTCTCTTTTGGTGCATATTTGATCACAAACCTTCTCGATCTGTGTCGATCTGTGGCTACACAACATGAAAGGATAGAAAGGAGAAACATCACTCACTTAAAAACTGATGCACGTAGCACGTTGTTCGTTCTACGTGTTTTGTTTATCTTATCGTACATTCTGAAGAGCGGAACTATGCCTACCGGCCTCAACTACGTTCTTCGACTCTGCATTGACAAATATTCTCATCACACTGATCAATATTCCTGTGTATTCCTTCAGTTGAGACCATACGTAATTTTCTCACAGCCTACTTTATTTCTACATGTATCTACTCCAAATATTAATTCAAACAATAACATCAATCTGTCAAGTCTTCAGAACTATGGGTGGCACCATTCCTCTTTTAGCTCAAAATTGAAAATATACTCGTGTCATTAGCAGAAACGAACACAGTCTCTGGCCGAGTCAGCAAAGAGACAAACAAAATGCACCTAGCACAACTTTAACTTTTGTTTCGACTGTCGCTAATTTAATTAGAAATCATGCACAGATATGGATATACGAGACCGTATGCTAAGAGAATTTAAACCACTAATAACACTGAAAACTTCAACACGGGCGGACCAAAGCCCTGTGGGTGGATTTGGTAGACGGAAACTGAAAGAAGCCTATCGTATGTATGTATATAAACATATATATATATATATATATATA
>NC_068988.1:10351864-10358281 GCF_001194135.2 Octopus bimaculoides
ATATATATATATATATATATATATATTTATATATATGTATATACGACGGGCTTCTTTCAGTTTCCATGGATCAAATCCACTCACAAGGCTTTGGTCGACCCGCGGCTATAGTAGTAGAACCATGCGGTTGGTGAGAAAGCTATTTACCACACAGCTACTCCTCCATGCACATATATCCAAGATATATTAGGGTGTTACTTCTTAGGGGCCTGAATTGTGCTTTGGAACATCACTACAGCTGTCACTGCTCAGCCACTATGATTGTCAAACTGGGCACTCCGCGTACCCTTAACATAGTTTTCAGGGAGATTCAGCCTATCATAGAATGTGACAAGCCTAACCCATTTTAAATTACAAGTACATCTCATTTTTGCCAGCTGAGTGAACTGGAGTACTGTGAAATAATATATCTTACTTAAGGACACAAATCCCCACCGGGAATCGAACTCACGTCCTTACGATATTCAGCCGAATACCTTAACCATAAACACTTAAACGCTTTCTTTCTGTGCTTATCACAATCCGCGAAGACGGTCAAAGAGGCTGTATGTTTCCTTCAGGGTTAAATTAACACTTTGTTCTATATATTCATTATAATCAGATCTGTTTTGTGGTTAAGTTACGATGCCGAATAATACCGTTTGTGTATTCTTACAGAAATAGCTCGCAGTGGTTTCTGTAAACTTTAGGTAATATATATTTTCATTTACGATGAGTCCTTTGGATGTTTGTCGAAATAGTAATACTGGATATCCTTCCTTGAGGTCATGTAGTCTATCTCTTGAAATTTCACCTGGTGGGGGTTCATTGCTTGGAGAAGTATACATCCGCAGTGTACGAATTTGCACTTAGCTTTAAATGTCATGTACAATAGATTTGGCATCCCACCCTTGTACAACACTGGAGTTTCATATCAACGAAGGAGCAATACAAATAGAAAGAGAGCTTGCTAGAGAAAGAAGTACAAGGAGAGAAGGGTAGGCGACGCGGAGAGAAAGTGGAATGAGGGAAGAGAGAGAGTGATAAAGAGAGTGATATAAGATATATTGTGAGAAGCGTGTGGGGAACACCGATATAAAATATAAGAGGAATAAATGAAGAACGAGAAAGTGAGTGTATATGATATTTTTTACTTCATTAATAGTTTTCAATATTTATGTATTCTCTATAATCTATCATTTATTTCGTTAGTTATTATAATACATTATAATACTTCAGCAAACGCTGCTTGAAATCTATTCAAATAAAGTTTCAAGGATCTTTAATCATGTAGTTTGACTTCGATTTCATTTACTTATTATTATTATTATTATTATTATTATTATTATTATTATTATTATTATTATTATTATTATTATTATTA
Source organism: Octopus bimaculoides (assembly GCF_001194135.2). Classification (NCBI taxonomy): domain Eukaryota; kingdom Metazoa; phylum Mollusca; class Cephalopoda; order Octopoda; family Octopodidae; genus Octopus; species Octopus bimaculoides. Next base: position 10,353,228 of record NC_068988.1, read on the forward strand.
TTATTATTATTATTATTATTATTATTATTATTATTATTATTATTATTATTATTATTATTATTATTATTATTATTATTATCATTGTGGTTATTCTTCTTCTTATTCTTATTCTTCTTCTTATTATTTTTATTGTCTTGTTTTCGCAACCATTATATCAATGCGTTTTCAATTTAGTTTTCTTTTTTTCTTTCTTTCAGATTAATGATAAAAGGAAAACGGAGAGTAAAAAGACTGAGTGCAAATATGTCAATAACATGTCTCTCTTTCTCTCTACAGCACTAACAACGGATGTAGGTATATATATATATATATATATATATATATATTGTGTGTGTGTGCACTTGCATGTATTTAGTTGTGTTTTTTTTCTCTTAAAGACTGCCGGCAGTTGATTCATTTAGTAGATAAAAAAAAAACTACTCACATACATGCACACACACATATAATTACATGTGCATAGATACTTATAATTTACACGTATATAATCTTATATACTCACATTTATAAAGACGCACATACATATGTGTATATACGATTGCATATATGTACCTATGTGATCATAAGCATATCTGTACTAAAAGCTTATGCCACTGATGCTTTGAAGGAGCGATGCTTCTTATAAATATCAAAGAGAAGATCTAGTGTAATTTCTTTTGTTAAAAAGTTTTAAAAGTCAAGTAAACCATAATTAAGCTGTTGTATGCCACTATCATTGTAAAATTTGAATACGTTTTATGCCTTATCCGATTTAACTCCCCTCACTTTCCGAACGTCTTTCATGGGAGAATGTAGTCTATGGCCATTACTTTGTACTATTTCGTATCAATAGATATCAGGAGGTTTTCTCTCTGAAATAACTCATTATGTTATGGAAATATTGTTAATGTACTAAGAATGACAATAAATATTTGAGACTGGAATTGATTAAACAGATTTGTTTCATTCTAAATATTCTAAAATATGAAATACAATCGCAACAAACACATATATACAAAAGGCAATGAACCAATCGTGATACCATGTTGCTTACCCGAGTGCGAGTGCCATTGCTACAGTAAATGCAGATTCTATATTAATAACATAGAAATATTTGACTAATTTCAGTTTCGTCTTTATTGTTTCCGATGTAAATACCTTCCGGAATTGAGTTTCATTTTCAGCAAGTGTCAATATAACAATTTAGACATGATTCACTATATTTGATTCAATTATCTGCAACAGAAATGTTTTCGTATTAATATTTAAGTCTCGCCTGAGGTAGTTGCATGAGTACGTATGAGTCAATACGTGATTTACTACAGAAATGCACCGTTTAAGAATACAAAACGTTAAATGTAAATTTTCATTCTGAGTTAATGCAACAGTCATAAAGAGTACAATGATATAGTTCGTTATAGGGTCGAGGTAGTTGATCTAGAAATAGCAATGAAAAATATACTCTTTATTGGCAAATTTCTGTTTTATTGGAAGGGTTAAAACGGACTATTTGTTGGTTAGCTGTCCGTTAAAGTTTCACATTAGGCTTTTATACGCCAGACGTGGCAAGGACGCGCATACCCTGTCATTAACTTGAGGCTTCAAATTTATAAAAGGAATACAGTAAGGGCAAAATATATGTTAAACCACCTTTAAAACCATAAATTAAATGAGGGGAATTCTGAATCATTTACAACTGAGAATCGAACACGTACTAGAAACTACCCTTGACCAGAAACGGATACTCCTACTAAAGTAATGTGGTTCTGACAACATTAGTCATTTATTAAACATGTAAACAATAGACATCGCGCCATCTCTGCTTATCTTCACAAATTCTTTATGTGCAAAATCAGTAGCCTGACGTCTTGACGAGGATCAGAAGTCATTATGTCTTTAGGAATGTGAAATACTGTGTAAATAGTTCATAAAAAATACAAAACCGAAAGAAAGACGATGGCTGAAAATTAACACCACCATCGACCAAACAAATTAGAAATTACTGTCCATCGAATTATAGGAAATTGAAAGACATAATATTGAGAGACGTAAACAATAGAAGACAGAGAATAAGAAAGAAATGAAAAAGAAAGAGTGTCTAAAGATAATTTCCGTTATCTTTAATGACAGGTTGGTCGATTTAGTTTTGCTTCATTATTTTTAATGCAGAATCTCATTTTTATGTCTTTTACATTTACGTTTTAGCTGTTTTGCTATTTTTCAATTAGGTATTTTTTACGTTTGCCTTTACATGGGTGAGGACACTGTCTCGTAGATTTGCTGAAAGCCTCTTGTGTTACACTAATTGATATATCCACATTGCTAGAAGCAAACGTGTCTGTATAGTGTGGTTAGAAAATATGTGATGTCAAAGTAGTTCCTCGTTGAAACCTGCTAAGTTAAAAACAACTTGCAAAGAACTTCACGTATCATCTTGGATACTAGTGACAAACTATGAGGCAATATTGCTTATACTCACGCATATCAACATAGAAAAACACACACGGACACAGACACACACAAAAATGCATATTCATATACATGCATATTCATATAAAAGATGCATATTCATATACAAAAATACATATTCATATACACAGCGGTGTCCTCCAGGGTACTGTTCTAAGGTCATTACTGTTCATAATAGACCGCTTAGACATGCTCACGGTTACTCAGACAGCTACTGTCACTAGCTATACCGATGCTACAAAATTATCAAAGGCAATAAAAAATCACGATGAATGTGGCAAGCTTACAGAGGGTCCTGAATTTGATATAAAAGGAGGCTGAAATAAACAATGTGCTGTTTAATACTAGAAAATTTCAAGCACTGCACTATCAATTCACGAATGCACCACAGCCTGCATATACAGGACCCGAAGGCATTACAATTCCAGAATCACCAACTGTGAAAGTCTTTGAAATCAGTACGTGCAATGACGCATCATTTCATATCTACGCTATCAAGATGGTAGCAAAGTGCAGACAACTGGCAGGATGGATACTGAGGTCCTCCAAAACGAAAGACCAAGAAACTATGCTGACCTAGTGGAAAGCCGTTGTTCTCAGCCGCCTGGACTACTGCTCCAAGTTATGTTCACCATATAGTGCCAAACTAACTGCCAAGCTAATTGCTTGTAGTAACCCAACGCCACTAAATTAAAACGATTGAAAGAGTGCAGAGGATGAGCTACAGACATAGGCTAAGAACAATGCAACTTTATACCCTGGAGTGAAGGCGTGACTGATATACAATAATCTACATATGGAAATATACCCTGTGTGTATAAGATGAAAGCAAAGATATTTCGATATTAATCTTTCAGGACGAACATAAAGCAATGTATTTCATAGAATGTTGAAAACTAAAGCAAAGAAAGTATCTCAATATTAAAATTATGATATTTTCCCACATATTAAACTCATCCACCAACATGATTAAGAAAGAGAAATTATATGGCTACCTTGTATATATATTGACATTTATATAAAGTTAGATGGCACTGTAAAGTGTCGTTTGTGTTTTAGGGATAGCTTTGTTGCTGGAGTTTATCGAATAACCGGTGTTTTCGAGTGCATACAAGATACATGCAGTCCGACTATCTTTCAGTGCTTAGTAACGTCTAACTTTTCTCGGTATGTAGGTAGTCCATTTAATCAATGAAAATAAACAAATATGTTTCAGACATGCCTTTGCTTAAATTTACTTTCCACCATGCTGATACAACACAGCCTTTGGTCTGATTGAGGTTATGCCTGTATATGTGATAGGCGCTTGCCTCTTCTTTACATGTTTGGCTGAATGAATTTGGGTATGTCAGTTTTTGTTTTTGTCCTTTACATGGTCTGTTTGTGTAATTTGGTTTCTCTTTATGCATTCATATAGTTGACATGTGAAAGTAAATGGCTTAGTGTTTAACATATGTGGAGCTCATGATCGTAAGATTGTGAGTTCAATTCGTGGCAACGCACTGAGTTCTTGAGCCGGACTTTATTTCACATTACTCTAGTCCACTCAGTTGACAAAGGTGATTAGTACCTGTATTTCAATGGGCCAAGCTTATCACATTCTGTGTCAGGCTGGTTCTCCCTGAGAAATGCGTTGAGGGTATGGGTTTCTGTGAAGTACGTGGGCACTTAGACGTTAATTTCATGAGTAGGGTTTTTCCTGTTAATTGGATGAACTGGAGCCTTCTTCGTTGTAACCGACGGAACGTTAGTGATCGCTGGTATGGAGTGAAGAGCATTTGCCCATATATGCTTCAGTGAGTCGACAAATATGCTGGACCATTAGAACCACTCCTTGTGCAGGTAAAAAAGACGAAAGCGTGCATGGTACAGTCAAATATACAATCATAACTCTCTGTCAAAAAACATTTTTCAGGGCACAGTTGTCGGAGTGCAAAAGAGATGCAGGCAGAATAAAATCTTAGTTTGACAATATTAGAGGCTGGTCAGGACAGGCGACTGCGAAAGTGTTACACGTGAGAGATGAATTGAAACAGCGACAGCGGGCTTCGAAAGCATTTAGAGTTGGACCCCAACGAATGAATTCCTTCAGTGAAGTGATGTTGATGATGATGATGAGAATGACGACGACGATTATGATGATGATGATCATAATGACAATAATGAGAATGATGATGATGATATCTATTTAGACTCGGTGATATTCTATGCCGCGTATAAGTTTCAAATTGAAAATTATCACGTATAATGTCTATTGATCTGTTTTTGTGTATATTAGCTTCAAACGTTTTGAAGAAAGTGGATTCAGTTTGTCTAATATTGCATTATTAAATGTCTTATAAGAATTTTAAAAGTTATTCTTGATTGGTTTATCCGTTTTTCGCGTAAGAAGAACTGTAAAACTGAAATATTCCCTATTTCAATTATAGCGACGTACGCGGCCTCTGTTTGCTTCTTAACATTCAATCAAGGTAGTTTAACAGCTATGAAATCATTTTCAAGTAGAATACTCAAATATTTGGTTTGTTTCTAAGGTCGTTATTGTCGTCGTCGTCGTCGCTGATGCAATCATCATCATCATCATCATCATCATCATCATCATCATCATC
>NC_068988.1:10360801-10362867 GCF_001194135.2 Octopus bimaculoides
ATATATATATATATATATATATATATATATCCATGAATGTATCTATTTAAATATATATATATATATGTATGTGTGTGTGTGTGTGTGTGCGTGTGCGTGTGTGTGTGTGTGTTTGTGAATGTATCTATATGTGTGTGTCTTTAGTGTATGTCTGTATGTGCACATATTCATGCGCATATGCCCTCTTTCGAACTGACATTTTATCAATTTTCTCCATGACAACACTGAATATTCTCTTCTCTTTCAAATGTTATCAGCTGTGTTATACATTTGAATTACATATAATAGAAGCGATTAAGCTCCACTGTTGAGACACTTGTATAGAGAACTTTAACAGATTTTATGTTCATTTCTTATTTGTATATTTCTTTTTATCTTTTCGCTTTGATTTTATTTTTATTATTTCCCCTTCATATTTAGTTCAGCACATTAAAGTTGTTGACGAAAGCAATATTCTTTAATTCTTTAGAATACTTCGCTATGCTTCACTGAACATCGAGAAATAATCAATAATGTTTCTATCGACTCGATTATTCATTTGACATTTTCATAAGATAAATACTGAAAGATCTTATTTACTTTTTTTGTTGTTGTTAAAACGAAAGACATAAGAGAACAGGAGAGAAGAACAAAAATAGCAGCATGAAGGCCACCTTCTCACCGGTATGACAGATATAAAGTTAGATGCAATGGTAGTGGGTGAGTGAGTGAATCATAATGTAGAAACTTCAGCAATGATATTGCTTTTCTATTGTTTGTCCGATTATAAGTATTTAAAGTATTAAACACTTCTTAATTATTACTCAATCAGAAACTGATGACAGAATATTTTGACACTCACGTCTAAGGACACTTGACATAGCATTTCAACACCTATACACACACGCAACAAATACGTCTATCTGTTTGAAAATATACTTAATCCGCTAGCAGACGTTCGTGATTTTACTTCATGGTATATTTAGAATGTTTTAGCACATAGATCCACTGAAGTGCAGTTTGTCTAAGCTGATGTGCAAACGATTGGTTTTCACTGGAAAGTATTATCTCGATTCTAGTTCTCGAAAACAACAATCTGTGATACTGTAAAATTGCGTGCATATCATATTAAACATACTCGTTTATTATTCTCATTTGGCCAAATAGATCTTTAAAAAGTTATCCATAGCGTCAAAAGAAGAGGTTCAGAGAGATATTCCACATTCCAAAACCAAAATCCTTTTCTTAATTGCTATACTATAAAAAGTGCAAATGACAGTATTGAATACAAATGCAGAATCTGGAAATAAATTTAGTCACGCGTTTAGCACATGACGCTTTTTTTTCGAAACACAATATACAAATAGTTTATACTCTATTCTCATCGCAATCATTTTCTATTGTATCGACCGGTGTTTCACTGAACTATTTCTTGACTTTTTCAAACATTATCGATGTTTGTGACTAATATATTTGACGGAAAACTGTTACACTATTTGTTACACTGAACGAAAGTCTAAGAATCATAAGAGCATCATCAACAATTAGTATGGTTATGGAAGGTTTTTGGTACAGTCATTTTTGCAAAGACGGGAGATGGCGGCTATTGGGTGTCGGTGATAGACGGCGATTCATCTTGACATCAAACGTTTTAATATTTCACTCGTCTCAATGCTTCTCTCTTTCTCTTGTTCTTCCTTTCTTTTAAGACTCTTTACTTATGTAAAGATTGTTTTCAGGCAATCTTATACAACTAATAAATTGTAGTATCCCTCTATTTCTTTCTCTATCTATCTCTCTCTATCTCACTATCTCTATCTATTTATGTATCTATCTATCTATCTCTGTGTCTATCCATCTATCTATCTATCTATCTATCTATCTATCTAGTTACCTATCTGTATGTGCATATTTCCAAAGGCACATGTATGTATGTGTATTTGTCTCGAGCGCTATAATTAACTTTTGCCGAAACAGATTGAATTCCCAGTCAGTAGTGCCAATTATCAGTACCAAACAACTGTGCCCGATCGTCTCAGCCGACGAAGAATAGAAAAAAGGGAGATAATTGATTTAACGACGAAGCC
>NC_068988.1:10363229-10364161 GCF_001194135.2 Octopus bimaculoides
ATATATATATATATATAGTATATTGTATATACAGCTGGACATGCTCTAGGGGCATAACGATCAGAAACAGCGGCCTTAGATACGAAGTATTTTATAAGTAAGCGAATTTTAGGTTTAATACTTGACCACATTCGGTTGACGTATACCTCTTTCTACACTGTGCACTCAGCTTCTTTCTATAACATTTTCACCAGTGTATTATCTGGTTTTCAGACAGATCAACCAGTTTTTGTTTTTCTAAAGATGTAACGTATTATTATGCTGAATATTATTGACAAATAATTCATCTATTCGTAACAATGAAATACAAATATATACTTGTGTGGCTTCAGGTCAGACGAATCAACTAATGATATATAATATATTGAGACCGTTGCGGTCTTAGCGTCAATGAAGTACATGCCAATATCCAGGATACTGAGATTTAATTCTATGTCTTCAAATATTGATAAATTTGTAACCCACTCCACATACAAACTTCTATTTGTATCTGATACAAAAGCAATTAATTTCCCGTCATTCATGTATCGTCTCGCAAGGAGATTTATGGATAAAGGCCACTTTCTCACTTAATCACAGAGAAGAAAATATAAGGTCATATAGTCAGTGCCAGTATTTTGCTAACCTATTTATACTGTTTTATTTAAAAAGATAACACTAAGTTACGTACGGGATTAATGTTGAATAAATCAATTTCAATAAAATAATGACAGATGAGAGATATGTTATCGAACGTTTAAGGGAAGAAATACCAAGGGGAACCTCAATTGATCCGATAACACACATAGTTCTACCGAAACTGTATCTGGCCAAATTACAACACACACACACAAACGCACAAACAAGTACAAACATACATACATACATACATACATACATACATACGCACATACATGCACACATATAAACATGTATATATATATATATATATA
>NC_068988.1:10364793-10365364 GCF_001194135.2 Octopus bimaculoides
ACACACACACACATATATATATATATATATATATATATATATATCCATTTATCTTTGTGGCTGACTCTGCGCATGAGGACGCGTGGCGCACTAATTATGGAATCGCACGTTTGATTTCCCACCATGAATACGAGGATTGCGTTTGTAAGCATGGCGTTATAGTTGACGGTGCTTCATTTCCCATAGTTGGAAAAGAAGAAAAAAACCTGTGATGGACCTGTTTCTTATTCAGGGGCAATTATGCTATGCTGTGCAATCGGAACCGGGTAACCGGTTCTGTGAATTCCAGGAATCGAGATCACGAAAAAATGTTGCAGCATTAAATATCCCTTGCGCCATAATCATGCGGAAAAGTTGACAACTTTATAAGAAAACTATGATATAATGCAGCAGAAAAATATGTTTTCCGTTTTAAAAGTCAATGTAAAACAGTTTATATGAGAAAATGGGCGGAAAAGAAGCAGACGAGGGGACAGAGAGAGATGAAACTAGACACGTATATTGTTATCTTTATGTTATCAATATAGGTAGATCACTTTTTAATATATATATATATATATATATATATATA
>NC_068988.1:10365598-10366801 GCF_001194135.2 Octopus bimaculoides
GAGAGAGAGAGAGAGAGAGAGAGAGAGAGAGAGAGAGAGAGAGAGAGAGAGGAGAGAGAGATGGAGAGATTATGTTTTAATGGGCAATTCGAATTGTTTTTTTAATGTTCGATAACGAATGTATGTATATTTTAATGTAGGAGTGTATAGATTTCTAATAAAATGACATTGAGTGTATGATAGATAGACAGACACGCAGATACGTTGTTCGAAATAGATAGATCGATGACATCAAATGACGATAGATGGCTGTAAAAAAAGAACGCTGCTAACGCCTCAATGATTTATTAATCGAATCAACTGCCCAAGTATGCGACATTTCTTCAAAAGTGTGTACGTGATTTCAAAAGAGATAAAAAAAAAAAACCAAAGCAAATCTCTATTAATAGAAGCTATAAATACAAATCGTCGTTGGACTGTTATTGTAGATTGTAGCTGAGGAGATCGGAACGACGGGTGAATCTAGTTCAACTGGACGCTTTTCTTCTCTTTACATAATGAACACTTTAAAATCTCATACATCGTTCTCAAGTTACATGTGTATTTTGTGGTGTGATATAAAATACACACTTTACTAACGCAATAAATATATTACTGTGTTATAAATGGATTATTCAAAGAAACAAGTCCCACAAATTAAATCATATATATATTAATATATGTTTAACGCCTGGTGTGAAATTCTCTACTGGCCACGGATTCATAGCTACCGTTGCTGCTGTCCGAGGCACGTTTTTCACAATTTGAAGTGATCACTTGGCCATCGAGAAGCAGTCATGATGTCAGAGTATTTTCCTTGTTTCCAGCACTCAGATGCGCTGTAGTTCGTCACGTCGTTAAACTTCTCACCTATCTGTGTCTGTGTTTCTCACCACCTCCACTCTAAATTACATTTCTGTGTATTTGATTACAACGTGAGCTGATAACAGTGTCCGTAGGAGGAACTTACTGTGATAGCCGCACGATTCCTTGAATCCACATTTATTGCTGCTCATTTATACACACGGTGGTATACACCACGTATTTACATACTAATGAACACATTTAAACACGAATATGGAAGAACACATAAATGCAGTCGACAGATATATTAGCATACATAAGAGCACGTGTCATCATTTCCAGTGTTAAACGATTGCTGATTCACACACACACACACACACACACACACACACACACACACACACACACACACACACACAC
>NC_068988.1:10366952-10368434 GCF_001194135.2 Octopus bimaculoides
TAAATATATATATATGTATGTGTCTTTTTTTTCCCTTTATCGACCTTTACTTTAACCTTCCTGAATAAAGGTGACGGGAAATAATTCTAACTTCGAATTTTACAAAAATGTGGTATTCTACGCAATAATTCATATTCAGCCGACTAAAGGAAATGAGTTCATGTTTTGTCATATTGAAATAGCGCCTATATTTTAATGCTTAAAAGTAGGTTTTCGTATTAGATCTGCATAATACGAGAAAAATGTTCTACATATATTTCCACGAGCTTAATGTATAAATTCATTTACATAAATGCACAAACACATATATAAAAACACACACTCATGGTATTCTTATATATATAGACGTAGGAGTGGCTGTGTGGTAAGTAGCTTGCTTACGAACCACATGGTTCCGGGTTCAGTCCCACAGCGTGGCACCTTGGGCAAGTGTCTTCTACTATAGCCTCGGGCCGACCAAAGCCTTGTGAGTGGATTTGGTAGACGGAAACTGAAAGAAGCCCGTCGTATATATGTATATATATATGTGTATGTGTGTATATGTTGTGTATCTGTGTTTGTCCCCCCAACATCGCTTGACAACCGATGCTGGTGTGCTTAGGACTCCGTAACTTAGCGGTTCGGCAAAAAGATACCTATAGAATAAGTACTAGGCTTACAAAGAATAAGTCCTGGGGTCGATTTGATTCGACTAAAGGCGGTGCTCCAGCATGGCCGCAGTCAAATGACTGAAACAAGTAAAAGAATAAAAAAAGAATATATATATATGCATAGACACACGCGCATACACACATATTTCATCTGTCTTTCTATTTTGCTATCTATATCCCTCTCTCTCTGTCTTTATGTGTGTGTGTGTGTGTGTGTGTACATTTCTTCTTTTATTCTTTCGTTTCAGTTATTTGATAGAGGCCATGCTGGAGCAAAGCCTTTAGGGATTCACTCGAAGAAATCGACCCCAAGACTTATTATTTGTAGCCCTAGTACTTTTTCGATCAGAGATGTTTGCTGAACCGCAAGATTACGAGGACACAAACACACCGCCGATGGCGAGAGGTCAGATACACACATTACACCCATGCACACAAGGAAACATACGCACGCACACATACACACGCGCGCACACACACTCACACGCACACACACGCACACGCACACACACACACACACACACACAAAGATATGTATATATATATATAATACAAAGAATATATATACATATATACACACATATATGTACATACTTACATCTACATGTGTATATACATGCATATCAGGGTACAGGACGTTAGAACAATAAACTACAGACAACGGAACGAACACATAGGAAAACGGAAAGCCCCTTGGAATATCCCTTCATCAGCTGTCTCTATTCTATCTAGACGTTTCGAAGACCAGACAGGACGTACTCTAGAATAGTCTCTTCCTGAGTAGTGGATCAACCAACTACACAGAGGATTCCAAGGTGGCAAACACAAACCA
>NC_068988.1:10369145-10376111 GCF_001194135.2 Octopus bimaculoides
TATATATATATATATATATTACAGCTTCAGTCTACGAAATCAAATCACAATGTTTTTGACGGGCCGAGGCAACAGTAGCAGACACTTGCACAACGTGTATGTGTGTGTGTGTATTCAATATATGTTTTTAAAATTTCTGTTGACTAGCTGCCAAAATCGTGAAGTTCGCTGGACAAAAAGTTAGAGTCACTCCATCAGTCATTATGTTTGGAATTCAAGTTCCGCCGAGGCTAGCTTTGCCTTTTATTCTTTCAATATCGATGAAATACAGACCAGTTACGCCCTAGGTTTAATGTAACATACCAACCTCCACCTCTCCAAGAAGTGTGTCGTTTTCTCTGTAGCAGAAAGGAATAAATTACGATGTAATTTTTCTCGCATTTTACAACACAGTGTAATGAAACCCAAAATTGTTTCCATATATATTAAATAGTCAGCTAATTTGAGGAGTAGAGTTTAAATGAATACTTTGATTCCGGGGTTACAATGGTTCATTATTTGCACCGGTTCGCCTGAAGGTTTCACAGTCAAAGTTGCTCCTCCACGAATTTGAACGCAAATTCCCCGAACAAACAATGCGATGCATTATTTTCCACACCTTAACAGTTTTGTCTCTCCTACGCTCTTTCTATAGTAGCAGCGTAATATTTCTTACTGCACTCGTGTATTTTTGTGAGGCACGGTGTAAGATTTTGTGTAGGAAATAACATAAATATATTTAAGATTTTAAGTAGTATGTTCAATAATCGGCTTTCGACCAATTTTAAGCCGATGTACCACTTTATTCCTAAGTTTAACGTCACACCACATACAATAAGGTGTAAAATAATTGAACATTTTACACTATATCTCAGCTGATCAAAAAGTTGTAAGCTATGCATAATTGAAAGAACACAAACTTTTCAGATCTAAGGAAATTCCAGATCTGAAATTTTCAGCGGCTGCAAAGTTATGCACACATTCCTGTTGCCAAATTGGAAAGTATCACTCTCCCTGAATTGAGCTCCTGTACCGCAGTCTCTAGGAGATTATCCTTTCAGCCTTTTGAATTTACGGTCAAAGGGACATAACTCTAATTCCATCCCTCTTGTTTGTCATTGTTTCCGTTAACATTGTGCATGTGTGTGTGAGTATGCGTGTGCATGTGTGAGTGTTCGCGGGTGTGCACGCGTGTCTGTGCGTGTGTGTTAAGCAATGCTTTGAAAACATGATTGATTTCCCGAACTCTAAAATTATGTTTGTATCATGTACCATCAATTCTTCATCAGCTATTCTAATTCTACATACTCAAATCTTCATGTTATTTTCATTTCAGCGTGGGTTACATGCTTGAAGTAGTCTGTCAAAATCTAGTAATTCTAAAAATTATTTAAAATATATGCTAAAGGATATTTTCAGCGTCAATCGGTTCAGAGCATATTGTTGCTTTAACTTTCACTAATTATCTAAGCAACTGATAAAACGTATAACGACCAAGTGTACTAATACATGTATAATTATCCCAGTAATGTGTATAGAGTAACTTCTATACGAGAATGGGGGTAATGGAATATACATTTATATCTCATATTACAGTGTTCCTCACACGATACGTTCATTACATTTGCACAAAGTGAGTTTCAATTAAAACATATATATTTATATATAACGCCTGGGCTTGCTGACTGATTTGATATTTTCCTCGTTCCTACACTCATTTGTTGCGGACAGCTTGGCGTGAAATGTCCATCAGTAAAAGTGTAGTAGTATATCTCTTATATTTTAAATGTCAAATACATGATAGAACACAACACAATCAACTTGTTAAGGATTTCCTATAATAAACTTTATTTTTTTCTCCTTTAAATAAAAGCAAAAATTCTGCAGCTTCTATTTGCTAAATTATATAAAATGATAGTTGTCTGTGTGAAGTATGCTAAACACTTGTGTATACTCTCTTCAATAACGAATTCAATTACATTTGAATGACAGGTATTCCTTTACTAATAAATGTATAATTATCCCAGTAATGAGTAAAGAATAACTGATAAAAAAGGAGGAAATAGAAGACGCATTGATATCTTATGTTTTACATTGTTCATCACATGATACGTTCATAAAGGAGACACATATATAATCTGGTTTGAAAGGAAAACCTAGCTATCGTAAAAAATAAAGATATGAAAACATTGATATAATCAACAAGAAACTATATTCCCTTGACAGTACGTACAAATCCATTGACGTCAGGTATCTTATTTCATGGAAAGAATTCAATTGTGAGGGGAAATGAAGTAGTGAAAGACAAAATCAAGTATTTCTAGGGAGAAAACCATAACGTAAATAAGGGAATAACGATGCTATATTGTGAGGTAATTTTTTTTTCAGCTTTAAAAATAATGAATTATTGTGAGCATACAGGACATCGTGTCTCCATATAGAATTGCTAGTTCAATGAGAATAAGTCAGATATTGAGGGTGTATTTCCTGTACATTTCAGCTTTGGAACAAGTTCGATTTCATACTAATATATTTAGTGTAAATTTTATCTTCATAATTCTACAAACATTGTCATCAAGCTGATAATAGCTTCAGGGGTCCTGAGCACAAGTGGCACTACATGTCTTTGTTATATTTCAGGATACATGTTCGAGTCTATGCTGAGATATTTTGCGTAAATGTTAAACTCCATATCTCGATGTAGGTACGATCACTCAGGATATAACTTCAACAGTTTAATTGAGTCTACATGTATTCATCTACGTAGGAAAAGAATGCATCGCTAATGACTTACGGAACAAACTGCAAAGATTTCTAGGTATTTTACTTCGATTCAGTTACTAATCAAATTGCTTATGCGGTTTCAAAATAAATTCATTTGGCAAATACTATATTATATATTTTGTAATTTTCTTTCATCTTCCAGGAAAAGCAGTTTTGTGAAACAGTCATTGATGAAATTGAATGCATAAAAAGCAGAAGCGTTCTACTTTCCACGCAGAACGCAAATTATGTTAAGAAGCACTTGAATTAAAAACTGAAATTTCTGTTTAAGCATTTTTTTAAAAGCGTAATACGTGCTCCAAAAAAGATAAAAAAGAAATCTCAACTTATTGAATATTACGGCAACTAAACTGATTATGGTGCTGCAGAAAAAATAAAATTAACGTTACAAAATGCAGTTGCGGCAAATCTGGAATATCAAGAGAGGAAGAGAAATAGAGAGAGAGGGTAGAGAGGGAAAGGAGGGTAAGTTAACCCTTACATTTTACATCAGAATCGTTATACAACACAATTATAGCACATTATCAATGAAGAGAATAAGAGACATACACACAGAGAGATAGAGACAGCGACATAGACAGTGACAGAGAGAGAGAGAATGGGATTCACTCATACGTTCGAATACAGATTTTTGCAAGCTTTATTCTGTGCACAGTTCAATATGAAACATAATACAAACACGAATCAAACTCTGAAAAAAACCCCAGCTATTTAAATAAACGAAAAACATTATGACAAACATATAATTCAGCCACTATAATTACTATGTAATTCCCCACAACACATCGTCATATAGATAGCATGTCAAATAATATAAATATCAAGATAATAAACAAAATATAAGACTGATAGATTTTGTATACAGACCACAACATAATGATGATAATGATGATGATGATGATGATGATGATGATGATGATGATGATGATGATGTTGATGATGATGATGATGATGATGATGACGTGACGATGATGACGATGATGACGATGATAAGGGTAATAATAGTAATAATAATAATAATAATAATAATAATAATAATAATAATAATAATAATAATAATAATAATAATAATGATAATAACAGTAATAGTAATAGTACAATTAAAGCTAAAAGATGTTGCTGAGGAACTAATTCAATAAATATTACATTACGTTTGAAATAAATCACGTATCGCATAATAATGATTGCAGTTGAGGACGTCACTCGACATACATTTCCCACACGCTAAATTTTCATTCACATGAATGAATTGCTGATATGCATCTTATCAGGGGGTTTTGTTCGGTTCCTTACGTCTTAGAAATAACAGTAAATATCTCTCGTAATGTATTCCGTATAGCTGCTAAAGTGCTACAATGGATAATTTGATCCTAAATAAGGTGTATAAGGCAATTGTATGAGAGAGGAATGGTTGCTATTACCTCTGGTTATTTACTAGAGCGTTTCCTCTGGGATTAAGCGAAAAAAGCAAAATAAAGTCAGTTAATATATAGGACTGGCATAAGAGCATTTTCCCCTTCGTGCCATGAACTAAGAAAGTAAAATATGTGATTGATTGACCTGCATCCTAGTTTCATAAAACATCCTTTCAAATGACTGCCTTACATTTCGATTTATAAATATGTGAGAAAGATATTAGGTTTATATTTAGAATGACGTTCGTGTTCGATCAGCTCGCATTGCATTTTGTTTTTTTTTATCTGAGCTGAATAACAACGTTGTATATACTATTATCGTGTTAATTAAGAATACACACCGACAGGAAAATGTACCCACCAAAACAATCCATACGCGCTTACTTTCAGACTCTCACACACACTTACTCGCGCGTGTACGCATACACACTCCCACAAGCATAAGCACACATGCAATCAAATAAAGACGCACGTACACACACAAACAAACAACTACGGACTTGTATTATCAACGACGAATATAACAAAACGTAAACGTCGACTGGATGAATATGCAATTTCAAAATAATTTGGATGAATTACAAATGTATCGCTCTATCTCAATTAAAATACAGTAATATTGCATGAATCTACTATGGTTACTTTTCCTTCTGACTAATTTCAAACTTGACGGAGATTAAATCGGCTGAATGGTACTTTGTGGGCTGTAGAACAATTAGTAATCAAATGCTATATATTGAAAATAGTATATAGCAAAAAAATCGCAATAGAGTCTGTTCGAGCGATCAGGCATGCTGAAGTGGCTACGAATATTACTTGTCAGTGAAACTACTATTTTAATCTCTTAGAGAGATTTTAGAACTGACATTTTTGCTTGTTGCAAAATCACCAACTGGTTGTTTCGCTTGAAATATATATATATATTGCGAGTAGAGTCGATCTACTATCCTCTCTAGCGGACGGGATGTCCAGTACCGAAGAGTGTCAGAAATAGCCCGAAACCAAGGCTGGTCTACTGATGCTGTCGCTAGAAAATGGTAGGCATTCACGCCCACTGCACACAATTTATCGAATGCAGCTCTGCATCGTTAACCAACTAGCTGAGATGTCCTCTTGGGTTTAAAAAAATCACAGTAGAGACAGTTCCAACGGACAGCCATGATGAAGTGGCTACGAATATTATATTTTGTTCATGTATCCATTCATGAAGTTATCACAAAATAATATGCTCATTAACTTGTTTCAGTCATTTGACTGCGGTCATGCTGGAGTACCGCTTTTAGTCGAGCAAATCGACACAGGGACTTATTCTTTGTAAGTCTAGTACTTATTCTATCGGTTTATTTTGCCGAACCGCTAGTTGACGGGGACATAAACACACAAACATCGGTTTTCAAGCAATGCTAGCGGGCCAATTACAGACACATAAACATATGCACACACATATATATATACATATACATATACATATATACGACGGGATTCTTTCAGTTTCCGTCTACAAAATCTACTCACAAGTCTTTGGTCGGCCCGAGCCTATAGTAGAAGACACTTGCCCAAGATGCCACGCAGTGGGACTGAACCCGGAACTGTGTGGTTGGTAAGCAAGCTACTTACCACAGAGCCACTCTTTTTGTTTAAACATTAAATTTCATTATTCTACAAAAGTATCCTCATGCAGAAAATAGCTTCAACTGTGCTAAGCTCTAGTGATACCATATATTGTTGTCGTATTTCAGAATATGTAAGATTCTATGCTAAGATACTTAACACCTAACCGTATTTTAATTTTAAAAGCATTATTGCGAGATATGAGTGACTTTTGACTGATATCTGTAGTATGTGCCTCTAAATATCTCATCAATGCTTCTATTATGGAAATGCACTTTTTTCTCTGCACTAGATATTAGTGCTTATATTTGAACCAACAGATATATAAATATCATTAGTGCTGTCCACCTATTCAATGATTAAAATGAGGTACTTTAAACATTGTGGTGCGTTCTATGTGTATCTGTGCGTCTGTGTTTATGTGTGTGTCTATGCATGTATGTATACATCTGTGTATGTGTGTGAGGGGGTTTCGAGTCTCTGTGTATGTTGTGAGTGTTGTAGAATCGGTGAACCTGAGCATAGCCATTATGCAATGGGATATAATGGTACTAATTATACATATTGCTGTATAGTATTCCTATTAGTTCACCAGGAATCCAGAATTATGGGACGTTTGAAAGCATTTTCTTCTAGCAATTACTTCCACCGAAAATATTATTGCCATTGAAACCTGCTTGTTTCAATAATTATGATACCATTAGTTACTTATTAACATGCTGTTGACTGGCACCTTTTCAGATTTGCTGGGCTTGTGCTTAAATCGCTAACAATTAAATGTGTTTTCAAACTATCTTCCTATACACATATATTGCTTTGCATTATTTTTATACCTTTAATTTTTAAAAAAATCATTATTGTTCTCTGTTACATCAAAATTATACAGTAACATTTCCGTTTAGATGCAGCTAAATCGCAAAAGAAAAAAGCTGCGTAAAATAACAATAATTGTGTACTTTTATATTTGATGTGTACATCAATCCAGGAAAAAATTGTTTGAAACAGATAAATTAGATTAAGACCACATAATACCAAACGATTGATTTATTTATTCAAATGAATACTTCTATCTGGTGGTGAAGATCACATACACATACACATACATTTATACGTCTGTATATATATATGTATATATATATATATATATATATATATATATATATATATATATATATAT
>NC_068988.1:10376396-10377216 GCF_001194135.2 Octopus bimaculoides
TATACAGACAGACACACACATATAACTACATACATATACATACACAAACACATATATACAGGCATACATATACATATATGTACACTATTGTAGAAAGGTTAAGCATATTTCTCGGATTTGATTTTATTATTTATATTATTGATTATGTTTTAATATTTCAAAAAGAAAAAGAAGTCTTTTCTATCTTTTGGAATAGTGGCCTAGTAAAGAAAGATAAAGGCTTGAATCTGATACAGGCGATCTAATATATTGCAGCTATTTACATTTTCATTTGCTATCACCATGCATTATTCATTGTATATTTAATATTTGTGTGTTTATGCATATATTTCTAGAATATTTTCTTATAGCAATCGTTTACTGTACGTTATTAAATATTGACAGTAGACAGAAAATAACCTCCTGTAACACGAGAAGCAAAGGCATTTTATTGTTTCTTATAATTAAGCGAATAATTATACAAGACAACAGATTAAATGCGATACGCTTCCTGTTAGTTATATGTCTACGCATGAATCTTCAATAGAAGTTTTTCAAAATTTTACATATTTTGCAGAAGCTTCTCTTTTCCAATCATCTTTCTTTCAGTTTCCATCACTTTTTGGACGTAAAAACCTATACAAATAAATACATCCATACGCCCATACATAACACAGACGCATGGACACGGACAGTATACACACGCATAAACGCATGCGCACACAGACAAGCAAACATAGATATATACAAACACGAGTGTATGCTATATATGCGTATGTGTGTATATGTAATGCGTATATACATATGCGCATATGCATATATATATATATATATATATATA
>NC_068988.1:10378100-10381806 GCF_001194135.2 Octopus bimaculoides
AGAGATACCACCACGCTGAAAAAATAGCAGTCAAATCTTGACTCCGTGGTTTTGGAGTCAAGATTTGACTGCCATTTTTTCAGCGTGGTGGTATCTCTTGATACCCTGTATAATAATTTTATATATATATATATATATATATATGCATGCTAATACAAAACACACATTAGACTCATCACTCGTATCACTATCGAACCAAGAGTTTAACTATAGTCTGTAGTTTAACATAGCACTTACTTAGTGTTACCCAGTGACCGAAGCGACTATAACGTTTCTCTGCGAATTTTGTGTATGTTTTAAGTGTTGCTGCTATGGTTACTTAAACAAAATATCTAAAACCGGGGAATGTTATCTTGCCAAGCCATGAGTAACGTGAGGCAGTTGAAAAGGCGAGAAAATTTGGGTTTCAGGAGATGCATGAAGAGGTATTTATATTTTCCTGGCCAGCCAAATGGTGGTTTTACTAGCTTTCCTCCGCTGCCTGAACACCATCCAGTCTTGTTTAGGTATAAGCGTCTCCGATGTTTTTGAATATTTTGTTTATCCTATCCGCTATATGCTAACCAAGGTTTGATGCTCTCGTGGGATATGACATACAGAGTATTTTTTTCATTTGAGGAATGTGTGGATTATGTCAAAAGAATGCTTTATCTTTCACTAGCTCCTTCTATATATATTCGTTCATACAGAGAATTATTTGAATGCATTGTCTAGTCAGGCGCCATATGATATTTATTACATTGCTGTCGTCATCTATATTACCATAATTAAGAGGTATTAAATACCGTATGAAACATATACTTTGTTACGAAAGCCACAATACTTTATCTTTATATATATATTTAACCGAATTTTGTTTTATCTACTCAAATCTATATGAATAATGAAGCACCATTTATGCCGATATCTCAGTATTCCGTTTCTCTGCTACAAATTTATCTTTATTTCATTGTATTTATTCAGAAGCTGTTAGACAAATGCCTTAACTAGAAATGTGTTTTTGTTAGCATATACCATCAAAAAGAGGTTTAGGAATCCTATGATAAAGCTCTATTTATCATGACTAATAATTATCTTTAAGGCAACAACACATATATCAAATTGCTATTGCAGTGTATAACTTTCTTTACTCGTGTATTATATATTATCTCTTTGGGAGATAGTGAAAAAATGAGAAAACGTGTGTGAGCGGGCACATGAGATGGTGTGTTGTTTCAGAAATATAGGCCGTTGCAAATATATAAAATTAATTAGATAGGAATTCGATCCCTGTTGGGCGTAAATTTTGTTTTATAGTAAAATCGACATATGGGCACCCGTAATATGTATTTATCGGTCGTAATCTATGAAAGGTAAAACACTAATTGGCTTTGAACTTCAAGCATGTACGGCTTAAATAAATGTGCAATGTATTTTGTCCGTGCCACCAACTGAAAGATTTTGATAATCCACCACCAAATTTATTACAATATTTCCGAAAATACTAACTTACAAATATATATATGATAAGGACACAAGATATTTAACCTGGTGGTTGTCTTTATTTTAATGATTTCCCCAACAACTGATAGATATTCCATATACGATTAGCTATTGTTTGATATTTTAATTAAATCCTCAACTTCAATGCACTTTTCAAAGGAATAAGTGAGTTCCTAAAGATGTCTACAACGGTTTAAAAATAATTCTTCTTGATACTTGATATATCTAATATAACCAGACAAAGAGGTCCATTACTTTCATACATTATCAGCATATAAAATTAGATGAAAGTACTATCGAACATTTTTAATTCAGGGAATCAACATTCGTATAAAAGATATCAATGATATAGATGGAGTAGAAAATGGCTCAATGACTACACCGATTAACATATGGACGATTTCTAAATATTACAGCAAATAATCAAACAAAACATTAAATATACTTTGGGGTCTTGATTCATTTGTTGCTGCTTAACATATTTGTAAATCACAGGCATAAATTACTTTCTTTGAAGTTTTCTTTCGCAGAAAATATAAGTTATAGACCAGTTTTGAATATTACATCTAGATATATGATAGCAAGAATACACCTCACCATTATTTTTAAATGAATCCTGATACTACCTCAGGTGCTTTCAAATCTCGAATTTGTTGGTGTCATTTTTGCCCTCAAGAATTATTTAACATTCGGCCGTCTACGCTTTCCCTGCAGGTGATAATAATCACACGCGGCATCCCTGAAATTACAATCTACAATCTAACAATGGCTTAGGAAAGGATTAAGGTGATTACTCGAAAAAAAAGGAGGTGATTACTCGAAAAAAAAAGAGGTGGTTACTCGAAAAAAAAAGAGGTGATTACTCGAAAAAAAAAGAGGTGATTACTCGAAAAAAAAAGAGGTGATTACTCGAAAAAAAAGAGGTGATTACTCGAAAAAAAAGAGGTGATTACTCGAAAAGAAAAGAGGTGATTACTCGAAAAAAAAAGAGGTGATTACTCGAAAAAAAAAAGAGGTGATTACTCGAAAAAAAAAGAGGTGATTACTCGAAAAAAACAAAGAACAGGCATTTAACAATAACACTGGTCTACAAGGTTTTTGGTGTTTAAGAAGTAGACATCATTCCTATACAAAATCCGTCTCCTGTATCCAAGTATGCCCTTCTTTTTGACGTATCGGATCTAGTTTTATACTGGGTTATGCATATTGAAATGCATTTAATCATTCATCGTCACTGTATCATCGCACCTTCAAATATATATTTTCCTACAGCACTCAGTTTCGGCCATAATACTAGACCTCATAGAGTAAAACCTGAAGTTATTTTTGAATTTAACAGACAAAATCATTCAAGAAATCGTTGAAATATTCCAGGCACCAAACAAGAATAAATACTGTTGGCCAGTGTAACTTACTAAAGTGAAGATTTAATATCTACAACGATTGCTTCTACATTCCTTCCCACCAAGTGGATATGTACTAGGTCAGGAAAATAACTAGTGCTCATAAAATCAGAGGTATTTATGTTAACATTCTTGTCTAGCGAATATTAAAAATTTTTGCGAAGGAGCTGTCACCTATTTCCACTGGGACTATTGTGGTTCTATCATAAAATGTTTGATAACCTTCTTATGGAAATACTTATAACACGTTCAACCCTACATTCTAAGCAAACAAAATTTTACATTTCACGATCAATAGATAAAACTATTTATATTTTCATTGTTAAGGAATATGCCTATAAAATTCAAGACTTAGAGGCGTCCTGATAGATAACATTGTATACAAATCATTCGAATGACATTTGCATGTACGTACGTGCCTGTAACTCGAGAGAGAAATTTTTACCGACAAACTAAGCTGAAGGTTAATATATATTTATCGTAATTTTTCATACTGACCCAAAGGGTCATGATTATGAAGCATACTTATATCTAACGTTAGTTCTTCAAATATACTTCCTTACAGGCCTTGGAAAACTCCCTTCATAAAGATCAAACGTCTGATAACATTAGAATACCGATTTGTTTTTCAATTAAGAACATTTATATGTAGTCAATGTTATGAAGATGTCAAAAGTTTATTGAAGTCTATCACGCAGAGATAGAAATCGAACGTCAACTTGTTTTTCAGAGAGCCTCAGTTAATCTCTTCAACAGTGAAAGGATTATGGCAGGTAATTAGCGTTAAACTATATCAGAAGAAAGTTGACCGATCTTAAGTG
>NC_068988.1:10382419-10383001 GCF_001194135.2 Octopus bimaculoides
TATATATATATATATATATTGCTCCTATAGGGAATACCTTACAACGAAGCTTCCGCCGGTTTATCCGTATATCTGTGAATATACTGGAATTTGTTTCTCTGTATTACTAGTATTATTTATTAGGCACTAGTAACATACACATCAATGAGTGCCAGTAGACTGTATAGATGTTTTCTTCAGATTCCATGCGAACATAATTTGAGAATATGTATACAGAAAAATCAATTTATTTACATATCTGTCGACTACATAACACCAGCGATCGTTTCAGTATCCATCTTCATTCATTTTACAATTGATAGTTGCATTATGATTTAAAGGTATAGATCTCTTCAGGGCTAAGAGTGTTTATCTTAGAATCCATAATGAACACTTGATCTGTTAGGATATAAAGAAATATGTCGATTTTAGACCTGAAGACATCTCGACCTTTAAATCAATAATGCAATTATTAATTGTTAAATGAATAAAGGTATATATTGAAACGATCATAGGCCTTATGTAGTCGACAGTTATGAAAATAAGTTGAATTTGGTGTATTCAAACTCTCCGTATTGTTTATATATATATATACATATATAT
>NC_068988.1:10384553-10385488 GCF_001194135.2 Octopus bimaculoides
GTATATATATACATATATATGTATGTATGTATATATGTATGTACATATGTGTACTTTTGCACGATTTTACATTTACATTAATGGATATGCACTTATACAAAACATTTTAAACAAAATGAGATCGAGAGTTAAATCGGTGAGTTAATGAAGTGTGTGAACAAGTATATTTCCGCCTATTCTGCTCCGTTATTTTTACGTACTTGTCGCAACAGGAAATACATTGAAGCAGTGCTATGTATTTTGGAAACCGAGGAACAAACATCAGATTTTAGCAAAAACGTTAAACGAAATAAAATTTTTAAAAAATCTACATTCAATAAAGAATGGCGCTGCATTCATACCGATTTTTTTTTTTGTTTCTTTTTACATTTGTTCGAGATAAATGCACCTCTACACATTTTGAAAAATTGGGTCACGATAATTTGAAAACGAGGAAGTTATCATCAACGCCCCATGTGGGAAAAGCAAATTTTTAGAGTTTTACAGAGAATTATTCATAAAATATTGCGATGTACGTGCGTCTTCTCAACACGACTATCCAACTAATTTAAATAAAATATATTTAAAACTTACATTTGAATTCACGCACATATTCCACCTTTATTTCTATTCATGACAGTTTTAATCGCATAACTTTCCTATAACATGGACGAAGCAATTCCAGGTGCCTAATATATATGAATTGCAGAGAACCACATAATCTAAATATATTATTTGTAATGAAATTCATTTATTATTATTGTTTACTGCAAGCAACATATATAGTAATTAAATAGCCAGCTTACATGATGGATAATATTAAATTCAATTCAGCGCCACTGAAGTAAATATCGATCAAAATTTCGACCTCAATATTATAATTACAATATAACATATAATACTATATATC
Source organism: Octopus bimaculoides (assembly GCF_001194135.2). Lineage (NCBI taxonomy): Eukaryota > Metazoa > Mollusca > Cephalopoda > Octopoda > Octopodidae > Octopus > Octopus bimaculoides. The sequence goes on from NC_068988.1 coordinate 10,385,443, forward strand.
TATGTGTGGGTTATAATATATATATATATATATATATATATATATA
>NC_068988.1:10385553-10387001 GCF_001194135.2 Octopus bimaculoides
GGAAAAATAATTTTAAACATATCATTTAATAATGGCTGTTAAATTTTAAACGCACACGCATGTACACACGCAGAAATAAGCACACATACTCACACATTACACGTATATATATGTGTGTGTGTGTGTGTGTTTGTGCGTGTGCTTGTGTTTGTGTGTGTGAGTGTATGTATATATGCATATATATTTATATATATATATATATATATATATATATATATATACATACATGTATGTATGTTTGTTTATTTGTTTGTTTGTTTGTATGTATGGATGGATGTATGTATGTATATGATATGCTAACTATGAAATTATAAACGGATGTAGGATAATTTTCATTGAAAAATTGATAATAAAGTGCACATCGCTGAAATTTATTGCTACATTTAGATTTAATTTTATATTCTGAATGACGGGTTAACAGAAACGTGCATTCTATATATTCGTATCATAAGAGCTGTTTTAAAGAGGTTCCAATTCCATGTAGGTGTGAGAATAGTTGAAATTGGAAAACGTCTCTTTCGGTTTCGGTGTATCTTCATTTATTGTCTTCCTCTATTGCCTTAGCTAGTATTTCTGAATGAGCCGGATAGTACCATTCTCTTCTACATCAACGTTATCCTTGTCATCATCATCATCATGATTATCATCGTCATTACCATCATCGGCACCTCCAATAACCTGAACATGTTCAGCATCCTCATCCCCATCATGATAAACGACTCATATCATCATCATTATCACCATCATCTTGAAACCAGCCCTTTCGAGTTGGTATGATAAAGAAGTTGCCTTTACCTACCGTCATCATTAGCGTTATCATCAACACCATTACCACCACCATCATGGTATTAAGGAAGAATGTGCACGAGATGAAGAATGGGTATTTGTTTCGCGTTACGATATTAGATTCCTCTGCCTTTCTTGCCTTACGATTTATAATAGCGGTGTCAAAGCTAGTGAGTATCTCATATTTTCTTCCCAATGCCTGTGTTTTCCCATCGACATTCGTGGCGTGTTGCCAATGATATGAATCTAGATAGACAATAGATCAAATAAAAATAAATAGAAACTGAAGAAGAAAGGAATGTAGAAGACAAACATGACTGAAATAAATATAAACAGTGAAATGTGAACCAGAATCTAAAATAAAATAAAAAGTGAGTTCAAGATAGTGACCGTAAAAAAAAATAGGAAACTCAATATGATATCGTACGACATAATCAAGAAAAAATTAAGCGAAGCTTTCGAAAGTCATATTAGTATGGTAGACATTGTTTTATAAAGTTTAGACAGTGTTTGTGTGAATGTTTCATGTTATTCATGGCTTCTCATATTTTAAGATACACTTAAGAGACTGAGAATAATGCATACGTTACAGAACCAAGCATATTTATAAATAAAAATATAAAATACAGCGTGTTCTTATGTATATATATATATATATATAT
>NC_068988.1:10387390-10395867 GCF_001194135.2 Octopus bimaculoides
AAAGAAGATACAGCTGAAACATATCTGTAGTGGGAATATAGAGTCAGTACAAGGTGTTGATGTGGCTGCGTGTATGTTATTATAATAGTTCATAAAGAGATAAAGGATAAATTCAAGACCATGAATTCTAAAAGATTTACATATAATAATTATAGGATTTGAGGCACTTTATAATGGTTTTCTGAGGTATGAGAATGCAAAGGAGACAGAAGAAAGTAAAGAATAGATGATAAATATATCTGAAATTTATTAGGTAATTTGTCAAAGGGTAAACATGAATAAGAGAATTGCTGGGGGGAAAGTAAATGAAGACCATTTTGTTGCTTGTATATCGTCTATTCTTCATTAATAATGCGTTGATTAAGGAGAAACAAAAGAGAAATCAATTTCTGTTTTTCCTCTCTGGGGCTTCCTATTTAAACCTATGTTGAATGAGATGATTAACTATGGGAAAGTACATGTTTGAGGGATATTATTTAGCCGGCATTTAAAAGATTGCATATTAACAGTACTTCAATATCGTTTTACTACTATCGATATTTGTCTGTATATCCGAAAACAAAAATGTATATAATAAAATCTAAATAGACTAATATATAATTATAGATAATTACATATTTTATGCAATCTACTTTTTCCTATCATGCTTGTATTTACAAACGATATTTAATGAATTATATATCAATGTAAATATACAGAATTAAAATATACATAAGAAATTTATCGAAATTATTCTCGTACGGAGATGGTATATCATGAATGAAAAGTTTACCATATTTAGCATTTTTATTCTAGGGATTGATTGGAATGTGTTTGTTCTTAGGACGTATACCTGAGAATAGTAAACGGGAGTTATTTATTTACGTCTTTACTTGTCCCTATTAATAGTACAAGATTTTGTAAAGGATCAAACAATGCCATTCGTATCCTTAAACATTTATATAATTTGATAATGTTCATGTGTGTTTGTGTGTGTGTATGTGTGTGTGAATATATATATATGTGTGTGTGTGTGTGTGTGTTTAGATTATATATATGTAAGTATATTCATACATATACATATATGTGTTTACAAATATAGCATATAGATAAATTAGTACGTAGCTAGGAAGGTAGATAGGTAGATAGGTAGATAGATAGATAGATAGATAGATAGATAGATAGATAGATAGATAGATAGATAGGTAGATAGATAGATAGATAGATAGATAGATAGATAGATAGATAGATAGATACATAGATAGATAGATAGATAGATTGATAGACAGATATAAAGATAGATAGATAGATAGACAGAGAGATAGATTGCCAGGTAGACAGAAAAACAAACATATAAATAGATAGATACACGTATAGATACACGTAGATGTTTGAGGGCATATAAACATATATATATATAAAGGATTCATTTGTATACGTCTTTGAATCCGCGTGTTTGTGTTTGACCATACATAAAGTATTATTTGTTGGCTGGAAATATTACTTTGGAAACAGCTCAAGTGGATAGCATATTCAAAGAAACGAGTAATGGACGACTCAAAAGTCATGGATGAAATGAATTAGAAGTTTGAACATTCTTACAATGTTTTGATGTCAATGCAATCTGATAATCGATATACGACCAGTGAAATGACCACTTACATTGAGAAATTACGTTTAAGTTGTCAAGATAATGACATCAGCGTTTCTAATATTTCACCCATAAATTCGGTCAACCTAACTGTGCCATCTTTGATATCAGCATTATCGGGAAATTCTATATGTATTCAATCTCTGATAGTTATAAGAAATGAAATTAGAAATACTATGCAATGTTTATTGATACATGTGAACCCTGACCGGCATAGTAAAACATGCTATTCTGTTGGCAAACATTTAGTTGGAATTTCTGTTGAAGATTTAGGTATGCATTTCAGTGTCAAACATGACATTCTGACATGAAAATATACCACTGTTTGCTAAATTTATTGAAAACGCTAATACAAATATAAAATGTCCGTCTGAAAAGTTTTCCCGTTTTAAACGACGTAAAACTTTTGATGTCAGCTATTTGAGAGACGTGCATGAAAATATTTGCAACTTGAATTTCAATAAACAGTGGTGGCTGACGTTTACAGAGCAGTTTCAGTGTTTAGTCAGCGGAAAATTACATAGATTGTGAGACAGTTTTGTATCCAGTGAAGCAGACATATACTGAAATGGCAGATCTGAACAGCGAAATCATAAAACCCGCATTTCAATATCATCATGGCAACGAAATAATAGGTTTACGAGACATTTCACCAAATTTCGATGCCAACCTACATAATAGTTCTGAGCAAAAAATAAATATATATCATTATACCAGACATCCTCGGGGAAATGGAACGCATACAAATTATGAATGTATCCGATAAAGTTCAGCGAAACATAAATTCTATCAGCAAATATAGATCCCATCTGTCTATCTTCTGTCAATGTAGCAATCCATTCAAATACATTCATTTAACGGAGTGCATTGATGAGAGTTATAACAATAATACTCATTATTTTAATTACTATTTAACGGAGGAAAGGATAAACGCAATGCTAGAATAAATTTAAATTTTGGTTTATTATACACAACAGATTATGAATCACTTGCAAAGATTATGTTTCCATTATGATGGAATATATATAAACCAATATTACCAGAAGAAAAACCCATTCAATACAAGAAACAAGCGATTAAATGACCATAATGAAACAAATACTTGCGTGAACGAGAAATGTTCGGAGTTAATCAGAATTATAAGCATAAGAATCTCTGCAGAAATACCCATCTATTACTTTATGGTAATTATGTAAACGTTTAGAATTGTACTCAATCTCAATTGTTTAAATTGTTTTCCATCTTATAAGCATTCTATTATTATTGTAAAACATTTGTTTTGGAAGTTCAACATACCTCGACCTACAACAAACATCCTGATATTTGCAGTATGTCGGTGGTACGTTCTTCCTGTTAACACAGCTTCAGTTGCATCACGAAAGTTTGCTTTTCTATATAATCCCTCCTTCACTATCTCCATTTTCAGCCTGCTTTCTCTCTGTGTGTTTGTATGTATATATATGTAAATGCACATGTGTGTATATGTGTATATGATGGGTATCGCAACGTAATCTATTTTCAAGCAAATAGCCTAATATCATACCAGAAATACGTGGCAAATATTCAGCATAGATTTTAATGATCGAGACTTTAATATGGCTATACGCTCTATGTGTATATGCTCTATCTGATAGCTCATGAGTTTAGCAAGCTGCATAATCGTCATTAAATGCTATACGAATGTTGTGATGACAACAATGCAGCACATGCAAGAGAAAAATCTGTGTGCTACAGACATCATGATAATATCAATGTTCAGAATTGCAAAGGTGATTTGGCAAATCTAAAAACGGCGATTTCGATCTTTTACATGTGTATGAATCAGGAAAAGCTAGTTTTCTCAAAAACGAAGCAGCATAAGCGGAAATTATTGGGCACACACTTCAAGGTATGGGGAAATTTACACAGGTGACTTCGGTGCATTGTGCACGATCATACAAAGCCGACGTAAATAGAGAAAGCCGGTGCATCCAATGTTATGTATAGATATTTATTTGTATTTGGCCATTTCTACATAATGTATATGAGCCTACGAAACATGGAGTAGTATGGAAAACGAATCAAAACGATTTGAATAATATATGTGTGTGTGTGTGTGTGTGTGTGTGCTATTCAAAGATGACGTCCTTTACAAGTGTGTCAAACTTCTTTTTTCCGACCGATAGGCATTGTCATCCTCCTTATTAAAAATGTAATAGTGCAGACTTGAAATTTTTTGGAATATTTAATAGTATTCTCCTAATAGAAAAAAAAGTGAAAGATGTAATAATTGTTTAACATAATGTTCACAACATAATTGCAAATAATTGCAGCTTCGGGGAGGTGGTGATGAATCGATTAACATTGACCCCAATGTTCAACTGGTATTTATTCTATCGACCAAGAAACGATAAAAGGAAAAGTCTACCTCGTTGCAATCTGAACCCAGATTGTAGCCACGGACGAAATACCGCTTGCATTTTGTCCAGCGTGCTAAGGAGTCTGCCGACACGCCGCCTCAATGAAAAACGCTATAATGAAGAGAAATATTCTGTTTTTTAAACGACTTCTATCGTCAGGATTTTATGTGAAATTTGTTTTTAGTGAAAAACTATGTATGGTGTAATACAGATGAATATACATGTAGGAATGCTTAGGTGGGATGACCTTCATGCATTGGCCGGCGTAATCATTTGACATTTAATTTTTATTTTTTCTTCGCCTGTGTTTGCGCTGTCATACAGTACAAATCTATATTTTATGTTCAGTATCGTATAAATATTTCTATTATAGTATTAGTCTTTTATAGAGCGTAAAACTAAGAAATACACATTTTATTACACCTTACTTATCGTGGCGGCCTATATACAACAATTCCTTATTTAAATTCATTCTCGGAGCTAAGTTGCAGTAAATTCGAAATCTAATGGTAATATTTAATGGTATTTAACTGTAGGGTTTTCAGGAGAAAGTGAAATTTATAACACTTAGACTTAAATAACACGCGTCTCTCAACTTCACTCTAAATTGAAATGCGTCGGGGCCTTCATAGATTTCTGTTCTGCTGCATCCGATAAAATAAATCCTAGACCGTACATCATTTATCTCAATCAATTTTATTCCCCACACTGCTAAACGAATTCTAAGGCAAACTAAAAGATCGATACTTTATTTGATGTGTACTGCACCAAAAACGGTTTTTGTTTTACATATAATGAAATAAACATTTTATTTATTACAGTAAATATGAATCGATTTTGTTTCATGTGATTTACAATTTTGTATACTATGTATCTGAAAGGTTTTGCTGTTTCTCATATAATATTTCCCCTTTTCTTTTGAGAACTTCCCTGAATTAAAAGAAGAAAGTATTAAATTAAATTTATGTTGGCAAACATTGTATTGGGTATTGATAAATGATTGCCACAGGTCAGCATTGATCGTGCACTATTCTAGAGATCAAATGAACCCCTATGCTGCACAGTGTGACAGTCTAGACAAATTGCACTGTCTCCACTGTTCCATGCTTTTATGTGCACCCACAATTTCCTGTTGAACGCAGAATCAATATAACCTTTTTCAACACAAAATAATTCATATTTTCGAACTTATAAATGCGCGAGCCGCCAGAAACGTTCGCATCTCGGGCGAAATGCCTAGCAATATTTCGGCTGTCTTTACGTTTTGAGTTCAAACTCTGCCGAAGTCGACTTTGCCTTCCATTCTTTCGGGGTCGATAAATTAAGTTCCAATACCCTTTTACTACCTATCGATATTCGTCTGTATATCCGAAAAAATCATGTATATAATAAAATCTAAATAGACTAAAATATAATTATAGATGATTACATATTTTACGCAATCTACTTTTTACCATCATGCTTGTGTTTAGAAACGATTTGTAAATACAAATTTACTCTTTTGATTTTTATTATCATCAATCTATTTGGTATTTTTATAACTTTTTTTTTTCCATTTGGATCTAGATGTTTTTGTATCAAATGGATGATAAATATAGAAAATGGAAACAATGGGAAACTACAGGTGATCCAGCACTTCTCACGGTTTTACTCATCTGATAGCGGGCGAGTACACAGGTAGTGCTGGAACATATTTATGTAATATTTTTTAGTACATGTATAATATATGAAAGAAGCAGCACCTAATGCTGTTAAAGATGCACAGCAACAACTGTTGTGGCTTGGATTCAGCCTGTTCATTTTATCTTCTTGCACAATAATTTTTGCGTATGAATTATGTGTACGCTAAAAGTTCTTCACATGTATATCTAGCAAAATGTGTATTCCTGCTCTATGAGCATTGACATTGAATTTAAATGATGTTTATTACACACATGCACACACACACATACATATATATATATATGCATACACATAAATACATACTTATATACATGCATGCATACATATACATAATATACAGGCTTATGTGTGAGTGTATGGACATTGCCTATTTTACGATATAAATAATGCTGCTTTACTTAATAGATATACAGTATGTGAGATGGGAATTTATGGACATGAATATATTTAAATTGAAACACTTAATCGGTTTCTTTTCCCAAAATTTGAATTTTTGAGCTATATAAGTATTATGAATATATTTAAACCTAAATTTTAATTGCATGAAAATAATAATAGGAAGAAAAGAATTTTTGATTTAGCAAAAATAAAAATAGAAAATCAGGTCGTAAGGAATGCGATTGCCTTAAGTGTATTCAAAACTGTGAATGCGTACAATAATGTAGAGTATTCCTAGGTAGCCGTTCATCTTCTAGTTTTTTTTTTTTCAATCTCATATCTGCTGATACTGTTTGAAACCTATAGAATTCTGTATGAATGAAACAAACTGGGAGACATCTAAATTCTAATTCGCTGTTATTCTTAACATTTCCATAAATAATTTCCTAAACCACTACAAACACCACATAACTTGAAACGCTTGACAACAATCGTTTCTTCTTCTGAAAGCCCACGATTTTTTTTCATGTTCCGATACAATTCATAATTGCAAAATTTGACTTTCATTCTACGATGGTATTAGAATGATTATCTGTTAATTGTAGGTATCCGTCGGTCTCGAGAGGCCATGGATCTGCGCCCAGAGAGCTGTTAGCTGTTAGCTGCTGGTGGTGCAGCCTCTGTTGTGGCTGCACAAGCCCACACGGGAGTGGTAGTCACACAGACAGCGACAGCATTTGAAGGAGCTCTCTGCCGTTGCTGCTGATTTTTCTTCCTTCGAGTGCGCTTTTCTTTGATGGCGAGTACCTGGTTTCCTTCCGCTCTCTTCATTACTTTTCGCAGTATTTACCTTCAGTGTAGTATTCCTTCAGTGTAGTATTCCTTCAGTGTAGTTAGTATTCCTTCAGTGTTGTATTCCTTCAGTGTAGTATTCCTTCAGTGTAGTATTTTCGCAGTAGTTTCCTTCATTTGCAACCGCACCTCATCTCAGGACGTCCAGAAAAATCGACTTCATATTTCTCTCACAAACATATTGAAACGAAGATGAGGTCGTACAGTAGGTTTTATCTCAATCAACTTTTTCTCCAAACCCCATACAATAGCTTTTTAGGGATCCTTCCGTCTGGCCTACGATGACCATAACCTCGCCTGCGCAAACGTCGCTGCTACTGCTGCTGTTATGAGTTATTTCATCATTATAAATTCAAGAAATTTGGTTCTCCAAAATCTGAACCCGTCTATCTTTGATAATTGGTTGCAGTGATGTTGTCACTTTAAGTATCTTATTCATAGGGATTTTGCTAGTTTTACTCCGACATATCTGTTTATAATTTAGTGCTAGGTTTTCCATAATCAAGTGTATGTTTTCATCAATTCTTCCACTATGCAATGTGTCAGCATGAAGAACTCAAACAGTGTTTTCGTGCGTGGTATATACTTCACAATTTCATGTCGTTATCTCCATTCACATTTAGAGCATTCTCCCGACGGTTTCTACTAAGATCCTCAACAACAGCTCTAAAACACTTTTTTGAATCTTCTCTTATTCGATTTGTGTAACTGGTTACATGTATTAAATTACGTTAAAAAAGTTGTTTCAAAGTGAAAATTATGCATCGTTACCGTATACGTATAGAAACCTAAAACAGAAAATAGAAAATTTAAACTGTTTTGGCATTGACAAACCATTATTCTTGAAATAAGCGCCTACCAAAGGAACCACCTTCTTAAAATCCAATCCTTTTATTATTTCTGTTGTTTCACCGCCGAGTTCTCGTATTTGATCATTGTGATTGTTATCGATTTTCATTTTATGATGGAACAATTCACACCCTGCTGTTAAGTATTGAATTCATTGCTCGATTAATATACACATAGATACACGTACGTACTCAAACACACAAGCACACACACACACACGAACAAACACACACATGTGTGGATGATATACACATTGTCTTATAATGTATGTCCCACTTAGCGGCGAGCTGGCAGAAATGTTAGGACTTCGGGTGAAATGCTTAGAAGTATTTTACCTGCCTTTACGTTCTGAGTTCAAATTTCGCCGCGGTCGACTCGCCTTTCATCCTTTCGGGGTCGAGAAATTAAGTACCATTTGCGTGTTGACGTCCATCTTATCGACTGGCCCCCACCCCTAAAATTTCAGGGCTTGTGCCTAGATTAGAAAAGAATATATATCTCCCTTAGGGTATGGAAATAATGCGATGCACATCAGGATACTCATATATAAAAAAAAAACTACGCGTAGTGTCGAATGTACATTTACAATGCAGCAGTTCTTGTTACCAAATATTTGTGTAATTTTTATATACTTTGTCGTAAAAATTACATAATTTGAATAAACACAGGTTCGTGGAAATAATAAA
>NC_068988.1:10396080-10397454 GCF_001194135.2 Octopus bimaculoides
AATTGCTTATGTGTGTGTGTGTGTGTGTGTGTGTGTGTGTGTATGTGTGTGTGTGTATGTGTGTGTGTGTGTGTGCGTGTGTGCATTGCTTCTCAACTGTTGTTGGTGTGTTTGCGACCTCGTAACATAGCGGTTTGGCTAACGCATCCGATGGAATAAGTACGAAGCTTTAAAAAGTAGAACTGCCGTCAATGTATTCGACTAAAAATTCAATGGCGGCCGTCTAGTGACTGCAACGAGTAAAATGTAAAATGTAAATGATGTGTGTGTTCATGAGTATGTGTGTGTGTGTGTGTGTGTGTGTCTGCGTTTTTTTCTCCACCACTGCTTGATAACCGGTGTTGATGCTTTGCCGTAACTTAGTGGTTCGGCAAAAGCAACTGGTAGCTTAAGTGGCAGGCTCAGCAAAAATACTCATATACTGGGGTCGACTCATTCCACCAAACGTTCTTCAAGGTGGTGCACCAGCGTTTCTATACTCTAATGACTGAAGCTCTTAAAAGATAGCATAATTTAGGACATCCTAACAGAGTAACGATGATTTCGCAAATATGAATGTGGCACTCCGTCGGTTGCAACGACGAGGGTTCCAGATGATCCGATCAACGAAACGGCCTCCTCGTGAAATTAACGTGCAAGTGACTGAGCACTCCACAGACATGTGTACTCTAAATGTAGTTGTCAGGGAGACTCAGCGTGACACAGATTGTAACAATGCTGGCCCTTTGAAATACACGTACAAGAGAAAAAAGGAAGAGTGAGAAGAAAGCTGCAGTAAAATAGTACAGTAGGGTTCACCACCACCCACTGATGGAGCCTAGTGGAGCCTTAGTTGCTTTCGCTCAATTAACAAACACAACGCCTGGTCTGCGAATCGAAACCACGATCCTACAACCACGAGTCCACTGCCCGAACCACTGGGCCATTGCACCTCCACAAATGTGGATGTAAGAAAGTACAAAAGAAAGTGTATCTCCATAAGTGAGTTAATTAAGTGAGTTATTGTATGGGAAGAATAATGAGAAAAGCGAGAACGGAATGGAGGATAAGACGAGGAAGATAACGTACTTATCGTGTTCACATCGGACCAAGTGCAATCAATTACAGTTATTAATAATTTCATATCGCTAATTTAATTTCAGTGGATATGATTATACTTTCTGATTACATATAAATAACAAACAAATGCGAATATAGATGAAGGTGAATTCGCCAGACTTATACATATACAATAAATATATAAGTATAACGTATTCACATTCAAATGTATATGTCTGTATATGTGTGGGGGCTTAAGAGTATGTGGTGTATATACGTGTATGTATATATACGTGTGCGTATGTGTTTGCATTTATATATATATATGTATATATA
>NC_068988.1:10397698-10398431 GCF_001194135.2 Octopus bimaculoides
ATATATATATATATATATATATATATATATATATATACACACACATATATATACAAATGTATATGTATATACACACATACACGTATGTATATATCCATCCATGTGTGTATGTGTGTGTGCGCGGGCGGGTGTGTGTAGTATTAATGTAAATGAGTCTAATGATTGAGTTTTATACACTTACATCATTCATATCAATTCAGGAGGTATTTGCCGGTTTTATGAATTCGTCTTTGTAATATTTCAATGACTGCGTATCAAAGGTCATTATTGAAATTCTTATCACTTCAATCATCCTCCCTATGTTATTAGTGTTCAGAAGTAAAAATTTTGTAGTTACTACTTCCTTAGCAATCAGTCATTCCTGAGGTCATTTATAAATGCCATGATACTTTAAAAAAACATAAAGCGGAAAACAATACAAAACCGTCTTGTCTACGAGTGGTAATTTTAGTTCCATTTGATTTGATTTTTTTTTGTTTGTTTGTCTTCAGTCTTTATTCATACTTCAGATTATTTGAATTGATTTATAGCTTCTATAAATTAAACAATATTGAATGTATTCTTTTACTTGTTTCAGTGATTTGACTGCGGCCATGCTGCAGCATCTCCTTTAGTCGAACGAATCGACCCCAGGACTTATTATTTTGTAAGCCTAGTACTTATTCTATCGGTCTCTTTTGCCGAACCGCTATGTTACGGGGACGTAAACACACCAGCATAGGTTGTCAAGCGA
>NC_068988.1:10398795-10400710 GCF_001194135.2 Octopus bimaculoides
CAGTAAGTTTGTATTAAAAGAGAAATATATATGTGTTTATGTGTGCGAATATATATATATATATATATATATATATATATATATATGTGTGTGTGTGTGTGTGTGTGTGTGTGTGTGTGTGTGCGTGTGTGGGTGTGTACATGTTTCTACATGTACATATGTATGTATAAATCATGAATATGCATATATATCTACTTGCCTGTATAGAATGTAAATAAGTAACAAGGATGTCCAGTATCAATACATTCCGGCCGTTTCGAGTGACTCCATTTAATCGTTCAATGAAAACAGTACATCAATATGAAAGAAACAGCTCTATTCAGACGTAGATGACCATATAGATAAACCATCTTTAACAAATTTATATCAATACGAGAAACCAAAGTAATTACATTGTTTCCTTATTTTATATTCGTGGTATAATGAGTTTTAAAAAAATGCGTATCTTATTTGCTATATATATATTTAAAAACGGATAAGACTCACTTGTCTGGTAGTTCTAATCAATTTCAGTTTGTAATATAATTTTACAGCTTGTTGTGTAGATCTAGTATGTGCTTTGTTAATTTCGGTGGGGAATCTTTTTTAAAGATTCTTAATTAACATTTGTGGACGACTTTCTTGCATTCGTCAGTGGCAATTGTCATATGATCTCAGGTTGTGTTGTTCTCTATGATTCTATAAATAAGGAATTTGGGTGTGTCTCAGGTGGGATTAGGGTTTGTTGGTATATGTGGGAAGGAAGGAATGTTGATGAACAAGAACTGAAAGAAAATAGGTAGTGGGGTGTTTCAGCAATATTTTTAAGTAGGGTGTGTGCAAGTAATCTCCTGCTAGTTCCATTTTGGATAGTTGACTTCGGTGAAAAATATAATGGTCAGACATTTTTGAAGTCCTTTTCTTATAGCTAAATCAATTATTTTAATTTCGTAAAGAAAAACTTCAGTAATTTTCTTTGTTACAGATGAGCTTAGGTCTGTATAAATGGGAGAGGGTTAATGAGGTGTAAGATACACGTCTTTTAATAAAGAAGGGTATGGTAGCAGAGAAAAAAAAAACAATAAGGTTAGTTTTCGAATGTTTGTTGATAGAAATGTAAGTGGTATATTAGTTTAAAAGGGATGGTGTAGGAGATCATACTAGCTCACATATTTCTGCACCTGCATATAAACATGAGTGACTTAACGAAGCATTCAGATGATCATTTCAATTTGCAGTATCTCTATAGGAAAACCTGAATTTTGTAACGTCTTGCATCATGTTTATCAAGCAACGATACTCATACATCAATGACGTTTTTACTATACGGCTATTATATGTAGAAGAGATGGTCCACTTTAACCGTCGTAACGGTATCTCATGAGCTCATAGGACAAAACGTCATTTGACAAACCATGATTAAAATTCACTTCACGTCTCTGAAAGCAATAAACCTTTAACAGTATAAAATCTCTCATTTTACTAAATTTAAGCTACAAGTCAAATTATTATATAATAAATCAGATAAGGAACTCACTTTCTGTTGCATGTTGTTTACAAGTAAATTATTGGAACTGACATTGTGTTCTACTTATGATGTCATTTTACTAATGAACCCATCCACTCCGGAGTAATTATTAACGTTTAATTGACGCGCCTTTCATAATGACATTGTATGCAGTCAGTTTCAAAGTTAACTACTGTTGACTACATGAATATTGATCGATATCAATGTCATTTTCAACAATACAGTTACTTGATGCACTTATTAGATCGTTAGGCAGAGAGGAAAAGAAGAATCTGGATACAATTTGCGAGTTAGCTAAATTGAAACTGTTGATTTAATTGATATACTGTAGCTTAAAACTATCTGACACTTATTGAAGAATTGGCAAATATTAAGAGATATTTCAATATGTATATATATATATGTGTA
>NC_068988.1:10400898-10402331 GCF_001194135.2 Octopus bimaculoides
TATATATATATATATATATATATATATATATTTCATTCATGTGTTTTAACTAGAGTATTAAATCAGTTTAGCTATTATTTCTCGCAATGTAGGTGTTTCCTAAAACTGTAGTAACATTTAGTGACATTTATAATTCTCATTTTTCGTGAAATATTGCAAACTGCTGTCTATATTAATTTTATATATACACATTAGTAAATCGGTAAATCATCCAATAATTTGGACTACGAAAACATAAATACTAATGGTAGAGCGAGTCTGGAAAGTACCGAACAATCAAGCAGTCCTCAATGATGAAGCAACGAAAATTGCCGAAGCTGTCATCAGCATTATGAATTCTCGATCGGTAATATTTGGGTGATTATGGTTCCTCTTACTATATGTTTTCATTTATGTCCGTTAAATACATCATTAGAGCGGTTAAGCTCATTCTTGTACCAATATAATTGTTTCCTAACACCCCAGTCACATTAAATGACAATCATAACTCGTCGTTTTGGTGAAATATTAAAATCATCCGTTTAAATTATATAGAGATAGATAGATAGATAGGTATGTGTGTGTGTGTGTGTGTGTGTGTGTGTTTATAAATAAATGTAAAGTTAAAAACCCACTTAGGTCATGAATTACCATGTTATTTGCACCTACAAGATTACTCTCCGAGAAGGTTACACATGTCCTAGAAAAGGTTATTTATGAAAGACCAGTAGTCGCTCATCTATACTGCTCCTCTGCTCTCCTCGCCAAAGGAGGACAAACGCCAATACGTTTTGGCACCATTTATATGTGTGTTTGTGTAGGTGTATATATATATATATATATATATATTCTGTCGCATATTTCAAAGTAAACATAGATAGAAGCAGGCGTATTGTAATGGAAATCCAGTCTCTACCAACCATTAATTTATGTATAAGAAACTGAATTATACGTTGTAATTGAAAAGAGCATTCTTGCACATTATCGATCATTATATCGTACATGTCAATGTTGAGGAGATAAGAATGATAAGTTGACACTTATGGCTGACACATCATTGACCCACCTGCTATGAACTTACCGCTGGCTTGAGGCTCAGTGAAGAAGCATCTCACATGAAATAAACTAAACCAAACGGGCCGTGTGGACATTGAGTCTGAAAATTAATTGCATTAGGAAATCCTAAATGCCTTACTTAGGAGCAAATAACTGACGTCAAAATTAAGTTCTCCAAATATACATATCATACATTATATACAGTGTTACAAAAATCGATGTGCATTTACATATTTAGGTATTAGAATTTATACAGTGAAATCTCTATATAAAAGCAGTTTATAGGCTTCATATTAGCTTCGAAAACAGAATTTCAATGAAGATGTTAGAGCGTGGTGCTACACACACACACACACCCACACACACACACACACACACACACACACACACACACACAC
>NC_068988.1:10403228-10410836 GCF_001194135.2 Octopus bimaculoides
TATATATATATATATATATATATATGTATGTATGTGTGAATTTAGTTATATATATATAATTACACACACACGCATGTATGTGCGAGTGTACTTGTATGGACTGCTCGCCGTTCGAAATAACTGTTGGTCTGCTTTCTACAATTATTAGTGCATTTCGGCAAAGGCAGACTTTGACAATCAGAATACGTACTGAAGTCATGTTCAAGTAGGTGCTTCCAATAGCTGAAATAATTTAAAATAATTAAGTGAAATGAATTAAAGGAAATAATAGAATAAACCTCAGAAGAATGTTTAAAAACATGATACACCTATTGAATTAATATAAATCTATAAATTTTACTTCGAATATATTTTATGGAGACGTATAAGGACCACTAATCACTCAACAAACCTACACTTTACAGATGATTTCCGGGTTACTTAATGTGATCAAAGTAGAAAATGCTAATCTATTGTGAAACTTATTTCAAGTATCTCATAATGGCATCAGGGTTTGTACAAATCTAAAGTATCCAAGATGAAAATGAACCATTCTCTCATAAACGTATTTAAAAACACAATAAATTATTTCTACTATCCTATTGAAAGATTAATTAAATTTGCATAATGTCTTCATAATGGTCCTAGATCTCTTCTCCCATCTACCCATCTACCCATCTATCTATCTACCTATCTATCTGTCTGTATGTCCGTATATATGTCTATCTATGTGTCTGCCAGTCACTCTGCCTGTCTGTCTGTCTATCTGTCTGTCTCTATCTATCTATCTATCTATCTATCTATCTATCTATCTATCTATCTATCTATCTGTCTATCTATCTATCTACCTACCAAAGTAATTAAATATATAATTATTTATCTCTTTCTCAGTGTGTGTGTGTGTATAGATAGATAGATAGATAGATAGATAGATAGATAGATGATTTGTGCAATGCCCAACATTCTTTAATGAATGTAATTTGCAATAGTTTGCCATAATTTTTCGTAATTATTATTTTTTATGTTTGTTTTAGAGAAATGTAAATTATACTTTTGTTTTTAATGTATTTAATGTAGACTTAAAAGAAGAACCATTATAATAAATATTTTAAATTATTATCAAAATACACATAAATATTACCTTCATTATAGGCATTATGGTAAACATTGCTGTCATCACCAAACACATAATTGTCAACAATGTTATTATAAACGTTAATGTTAACAGGCCAATTATCGAAGTCTATAGACAGTCTATACAACCTAAAAACGTTTCAAAAGACGTGTGGAGGAAAATTCAGAATAATTATCGTCGTCGTTACTACTATCAGTATGATTATTATCGTTTATAACATTACCATCATCATCGCCATCTACCTACTCTTTATAACCGTCGTCCTCTTCATCTTCCATATCTTCAAACTCGTTCTTCTTCACATCATCATTGTCTTCGTCTTTATTGTGACTAAAAACACGGTGATCGCCTTTACTCTCATATTTAACATTCCGAAATCCCTTCCTTTGGTATGTCTCTAACAGCAACGTTCACAGAAACTCAATACTGGCAAGGACACACAATTGGTTGATCATTAACCTGTCCGTGCATTTACCGTGTTAGAAATATCGGAAAAATATTACTCATATCATATCATACAGCCCAAGATCAGAACGTGTCCCTTCCCATAACGTGTGCTTAATTACACACCATCAGGTAATTGATGAGATGATCAATACTTAGTCATAAGTGACCCTATTCAATGCGAACTGGGGCTAAACATCATCAGAAGTAAGACCAACAAATATAATGAAGGTCAACATTATTATCATCCTCATTTTTAAGGCGCCATCACTGTAATTAGTGGCATTACAATCATAATCGCCTCGGTTATTATTTTCTACGCTCTTAAGAATCATTCCCTAAACATTTAAAAGCTCTGTAAGTCTGTCAACTATTTTTATGCAGCGAAGCTCTCAAGGTGAGTTGCAACAAATTCAATAGCAACGATCTAAAGATATTGATCACGAAAATATAATTAACCTTTCGAGTCAGACGACATTATTATATTATTAGTTGTATAAGATGCCCATTGTAGTCATGGTGACATGATATAATGTTTCCTTTTATTGGCCACAGGACCAAATTTATTTCAATAGTAATGATTTTACCACATCCGTGTTTCGTTTTCTTCGTAGTATAGATATAACAGAATATCATCTTGTTTTTAATCATATTCTAATACGCTTCCCATGGTTTCATCCATCAGACAACGCTCAGTTTACAAAAGCACTAGAAACACTTCTTTATATTAACTTGTTAATACTTGTTATATTCAATGCAAACAAGGACATAAAAACAACTGATTATCACTGAAATGTTTTACAAGGGAAGAATATATGCACATTTTATCATCAATTATGACTGTTAGTGTTTTTACAACGAAGTCTGAAATATGAGACAAGTGTTATTCCAGCAAACGCATTTTGGCTCCCTGTTACAGTTCCAGAATAATGTGAGTGGTTATAATCCACATAAATTCCCAAATTTTATATTAATTTTCGTTCCTCTACTCATCTGTTATACACTTGTTTCGTCACATTGGAAAGCGCGTTCTTCAGGACTTTGAGATTTACGTTCGATAACTCATGATACAAATTATTTTCAAAACAAAAGATTTCTTGGACAGTTCAATGAAAATGATATATCGTTGATTTTCAGCATATCACTCTCAAATAAATTGTAGTTAGCGGCATAATCACTATTTTCTGTTTGCATCTGTTTTATGCCGATTAAACAGTGCATCCCGCTCTTAACAAAACATCGTAACAAACTTTGTTTCACACACGTCCAGGATTATCTGACTGTATCTACGTTTAGTATGTTCATCATACCTTTTTCCAATACCATCTCCATAGTATTTTCAACTATGCATCGAATTAGAGACGAAGTATCTGACCTAGAAATAATTCTATATGACTAATATGGAAGGGCCTCCGAAAGTAGCCAGTAATGTCTCTTATTTTTTACTATACCATGCGATTTCATATAAATGACTTTGTAAATATAATCAAAACACTTTTCTATTTTTGATAGAGAATTGCATACAGAATCTATGGATGGGTACACATAAGTATATACTTGCAAACTGAACGATTCCTTCAAATGTAGAAATATAAATACATACTTTCAGGAAATTATATAGTAGACGAATGATGGGTGACAAGAAAAATGAAAGTTAAAACTTACACAGGGACACAATGTATGCATGTGAAGGTTGTGTTATGTTTTGAGTATGTATTTGTGAGAGAGAATAGTTCAGTGAGTTTAAGTTTAAATAGTTTAGAATGGCCATGTATAAAGGAAATGTCGCAAAGTATAAAAAGAAACCAGTTATTTGAAAAGATATTTCTATACAGAAAATTATTTCATTCAATGAACGTTTCCTACTTGGTCTATATCTGAATTGCGCAGAACAATTACTGTTATGTTGAATGGTTGTACAGACAGGGAATCCTAGTTCTGGCAACTACTTTTCTCTGAGATTGAAATATAATTACGTGCATTTCTGCAAGAGATATATATAGCAATAAATATATAGTTCAAAACTCTGAAATTATTTTAGAAAATTGCAGGTATTTTTGACTAATTTTTAAGGCATAGAAACGGAAAGCAGCGAAATGGATTAATGCTGCTTCGTTGCATTATTCTAATAATAGGGAAATATATGAATTCTAAAGACGTTCGTTTCCCTACCGTGCAGTTCTAAATTTTGGTTCTAACGTTCAACGAATTCAAAGTAGAGTATACTCTCTTGGTATTATTTAGCCTTAGGTCAGATCTATGATGAAATGCATGCAAATCATGTTCTCTCATCACATCTTCTCTATAAGTTACTCATTATGGGCATCATAAAAATCATTAGGTTAGCAGGTAAGCCGGAAATAGAGCCATTTTCTTTCTATATAAATCACGAGATCATCCGATATATATTTAGGTTAATTTTCACTCCCTACAAAACGTTGCATTTCATTCGTTTCTACAATTGCCAGAAGCTGTCCAAGACTGAGATTAAGGAGAGTATCGAAGACAATAATAGAGATTATACAAAATAACATACTTTAGTTGTTTCATTTTAAGAATTAAAATGTTAGAGTTAGACTTTTAAACCGGAAACACATATTCTAATAAACATAATGCTTCTCAATAATTTTTCGAGACATTTTTCTTTCCAAAAGATTTTCTTCTTTATTATAAAAGCTACAAATTATGACTGCACGCCAGCAGTTGATGTTTTGATTGAAAACGGAGACTTCCAAATGTGTTTTGTCATTATATTTAATGAAGTTTCAAAATAATATTGAATTGAAATATTTTTAATATTTTTAAAACATTTATACAACTGTTTGTGGAATTTTTATATTACATGATTTTACTAATGGAAAACCCAGGACTCCAATTAAACCCGAAAATATTATTGGCCAACTTTCAACTCCATAGTTATTGAACTGTTATTACTAGAAGCATGAAACTGCGAAAACTTTTTTCTAAAAAAAATATATAATCTATTACAAAACAAATATGTTTAATAAATGTATTATTCTTTTAATATAATCATGACGCTGTTTTATGATACTTTCAATTATTGCAGATAAGCATATCATAATGTGACTGGCTTCCAGCGGTTAGATAGAAAAATATGTACTAAGCTTCGGAACATGTTTAAATATTTCAGATTCGAAGATCATATCAACAATGTAAAATTGAAAATGTAAATATTGACATGTCTTTAACAACATAGAGTTCGTGTTGTATCTATTTTATTTCACATTTCCAGACAAATGAGCATGCAGAGAATTTGTAGCAATAACAATTAAATTACATACTGATTTGTCAATATTATATGCATTCGAATATTAAGATTACATTTTGGAGGGATTATATTTTGTTTCATTTAGAAGAGGAAATCAATATTATGCGTTCATTATAAACGAAACACAGAAGTGAAGATAAATTTTAGTGTGATACATTAAAGAAATGTGCGTACATGCTACAAGTTTGACACCTAAACGCGATTGGTACTAATCAATTAATTACCTATCTTTATATCATTTATTATGACGCTAAAGTGTATTGAAACTGAATGTTATCAAATGGCAAAAGATGGAAGTGAAGCAAACGGAAAGTGAGCGAAATGAAGGTCAAAAAATAAAATAGTGAGAGTTAGAGAAATAGAAGGTAAGTGGCTTTGATTGAGTGACACGTTAGCAGTCGGACTATAATATACAAATTTTAAAGATGATGAACTGGCAGAAACGTTAGCACGCCGGGTGAAATGCTTGGCGGTATTTCGTCTGCCGTTATGTTCTGAATTCAAAATTCCACCGAGGTCGACTTTGCATTTTTATACTTTCGGGTTCGATTAAATAAGTACCAGTTACGCATTGGCATCTATGGATACTTGTAGCTCGCTGTTAGAATTTTTTTTCTTTTTCAACAATCTGATCTGTATATGAAAATAATAATTTTTATTATAAATGCTGAAACGGATGGATCAATTCTTGCTGCACAATGTCTGATTACAAGTAATTATAGAAACAAAATAATGAAAAGAGGCACCAACACGAGCTACAGTTTGTGCAACCAGTACAATGATACTGTTGACGGTATCAACGCGAGCTGTCCATTAGTCTCCGTTTTCAATCAAAACATCAACTGCTGGCGTGCAGTCATACTTTGTAGCTTTTATATTAAAGAAGAAAAAGAACATGTATGATAATCAACATAGCCTGTCCCGGCGACACCAGAGAGAAGAGGAAAAAATAAACAGCTATGACGATTTAAAGTGGGAAATACAAAGGTTGTGGTCAATGAAGAGAGTAAACTGGATACCAATAGTTTTTGGTACCCTTGGAAGTATCAGCACTCAACTACCAACATGGCTGAAAAATATTGGCGCAAGTATGTAGGTAGAAGACCTACAAAAATCAAAATTGCTTCGTAGGGTTCTTCAAGTATGGCCAGTAAACAAATGACACCTAAGTCTGCTGGCGTTGAAAAGCTGACACTGTTCCTTATATGCATCAAAATAAGCTGTGAGTTTCCATACAATAATAATAATAATGATAATAATAATGATAATAATAATAATAATAGTAATAATAATAATAATAATAATAATAATAATATTAATAGTAATGATAGATCCTGATTTATGTTGGAGGCCACTCATATTCTGGGGGATTAGTAGATATTAGCGAGGTCAGTTTTTGATGGTCGATTCTTCTATCATCATGCAAGGAGGGAAGTAAGATTGATCGCTTCGAGATTTGAACTCAAATATTAAACGGCAAAAATACATAACAAAGATATATTCCTGTACAAGTAATATACATACATGCGTGCTTGTACGTTCTTGTGTGCATGGATGTAGAAACAAATGTATATATATATATATATATATATATATATATATATATATATATATATATATATATATATATATATATATATATATATATGAATAGCTACATGGAGAGTGTACAAACTTATACCTGTATATGCATCTAGACATATTTATTTCTAATATTACATATCCATATATTGCTATTTATATGCATACAAACACCTATATAGAGAAAGAAGAACTCACACATCCACGCATCGAGAAAAAAGAAACGTACATTTACATGTCTTTGCATGTGAATACTTTTGTAGGTGTATGAGGTGCTTCTGTAGGTGCTGTAGTGAAAGTGTTTATATTTATTAAAAATTCTCTTTAGAAACAACGTCATGAATTGACAAAAATGTTGCAAGAATCTTTGGCAGTGGTCTGTACATTAAGAGAAATGAATTAAGTGTGAGGCTGCAATAATGACGTCAAATATGGCAGGTCCTCCATTTTGAAATCCCACAACTGAAGTAAAAGGAAATTTATACGAATTAAGCGAACATTGTAAGCGAATGATGCCTTACATATGCAAATGTACTCAGTTGGAAACATATCCTTATTATTGATACTGCATATGTATAATATGTCTAGAAGCAGTGAAGAATCTTTATGAATTTACACGTCATATGAATATATATTAATATGTGTGTGATATACTCGTAAATACCCATATCTACGTTCTTGATTATGAGTGCATATAAATATACATTCACACACACACACACACACATGTATGCGTGTATATAATTTATACACAGGCATACATACAAACACAAATACTCACATATTTTTAAGCATATGCACAGATTGTCATATTTGTGCATAAGGCTAGTCTTTGTAGCAATATTTTGTCATGAAACTATTATAAATCAACATAATATCGTTGAAGAAAATAATTTGCGAACACGTTGGTTTCCTGCTCTGCGAACATGATCTAGTATAAAGTATACGAAATTGATTACATACCATCTCTTTCGTATATATTTATACGATAATTCTGTGGTAAACATTGCAAGTAGAAAACTCCATTGTGTTTTATTAATATTATGTGTCGTGGAAACAAAAACTAATGAGATTGTTAAAAGTTGTGAACAACAAAGGCACTCATTCAGACACACGCATATCTCTCTCTCTCTCTCTCTCTCTCTCTCTCTATATATATATATATATATATATATATATA
>NC_068988.1:10411084-10413336 GCF_001194135.2 Octopus bimaculoides
ATATATGTATGTATATATATATAGAGAGAAACAAGTGGAAAACAAGACAAGTAACATAAGGAACGATCCTTCATCAGCTGTCGGCTGTTTTTTTTCTTTTTGTTCCACATTTCGAGCAATTACAAGGTGTGTTTTCGAGAAAGCAGTTGCTCCCGCAAACCAAAATCAAATTTTGGATTTGCGGAGGGTCAACGCTGGTAAAAAAACACGACAGTGAAAACAAACAGCAAGGGCTGCTAAGCCATAAGGACCTGAGGTTGCGAACGTTGTAGGATCAACCTTATTTCTCCCTCCAGCTTTCGCCACCTTCATTTTTCGTTGCCCCAGTTCACTCAGCTGGCAAAAACGAGTAATGCTCGTATTTCAAAGGAAAGGCCTTGTTACACCCTGTTCCACACTCAATTTTCCTGAGAACAACGTGAAGTGTACACGTATCTATGGAGTGCTCATCCACTTGCCCGTGAATTTCACGAGTAAGCTGTTCCCTTCATCAGATCAACTTGATCCAAAGTCGTCGTAACCGACAGGATGCCAGTTATATAAAGTAAACGTCTACATATAGTTAGATGGTGCCTTGTTATGGATTAACAACGGAAGCAACGGTTTCATGTAGAATAGGTCTCTACAAGTCTTTAAATAGTTCACGTAGGTGATCGTGTTCTATCGAAAACAGAATGAATGGTTTTATGTTTCTGTTATACATCATAGTCTTAAACGTTTCGTTTTAGTATAATGATACTATATTTTGTCATAATTCTACCTGTTCCTCTCTTACTCTGTCGGAAAACCTTGTTTTTGAAGATAATGAAGGAATAGAATATGAGACAATAACGTTTCAATTATTTCCCTCTGCTACAGTAACAGCTCAGACGCTGATTAATAATGTGTCTTTCATGCTTCTTTCTTCAACTTCTATTTCACAAAATATAAATTTATTGTTCGTTTCATTCGAGCACGTAAATCGTATAGTAAAAACCCCATGTGGATGGCTAATTAAACAAATCACACGGTTGTTTTGACACGCTTTAGTGTGACCCTATTTGGCAGTATATAACAATCGATTGTACCCATTTAATGATCCGTGTGTCGTTACATAAAAAAAAAAGAGAAACGTGTTGCAAATATTCGTATGTCAATAAACACAATCCGGGTCTTATATCGCTACGAATGAATGTCGTGTTATTGTTCTTGTCAGAATCTGCTGATGTATTATTGTACTTGCTATAATTATTTCTACTTGTTTTTCAAATTCTAATAATCTTACTCTTTCATGCTAGATTACTCGAAGACATACTTACCTATACGTTGTTTCCAAGTCTAAGAATAAGAGAGGTGTTTCATCCAATTTTGCATTCCAATCACTTTGTCTCATACTAAGTACGTCTGTTTTCATTTTGCTCTTCAATTGTTTTCTTGATATTATAAAAGAATTCTTTCAAATCATTAAAGTGAATGCTAAAACCAATATATTGATATGTATGTACGTGGATATGTATTTGTGCATATATGTGTGTGTATATGTTTACACACATGCGCCCGCTTATATATATATTCAGTATCGCTCCCTCTCGTCGCGTCTGTGTGTAATGTCACTAGAACCACTATTGCAAAACTTGGGGCATCGAGGGGGATCCTCAGTAATCAATTAGTACTGATTTTATCGAACCCGAAAGGGTAAAAGCTGAGGTTGACTCTGGCGGAATTTCAACTCCGAACGTTAAGACAGACCTGAAGCTGTTAACCATCTAGTCTGTGTGTGCAAAAGAGTCTACCTATCACCGCTACACTGTAAGGTAGTTCCCTGTTCCCCAACCAGCAATGGACCATATTTGTAACTGATCACAGGATCCAATTTGTAGAATATTTTACCCAGTATTTACCTACATTCAATTGTATTTTGCAGAATTATGTTTCCACACGAATTAGCTCCTATTTTAAAGTTTTTTTTAGATCACAGTACTTTTTCTTGATTTTTATCATCATCTTCATCATCATCATTATTATTATTGGCGGCGAGATTGGCAGAATCTTAAGCAGGCTGGCAATATGCTTAGCGGCATTTCGTTCGTCCGACTTTACGTTCTGAGATCAAACAACGCCGTGATCAACTTTGCTTTTCATCCACTCGCAGTCAAAGAAATAAGTATTAGTTGAGAACTGGGGTCGATGTAATCGACTAGTCACCAACTCCCCCCCCCCCCCTAAAAAAATTTCAGACGTTGTGCCTATAGCAGAAATGATTATTATTATTA
>NC_068988.1:10413346-10413917 GCF_001194135.2 Octopus bimaculoides
TAGCAGAAATGATTATTATTATTATTATTATTATTATTATTATTATTATTGTTGTTGTTGTTGTTGTTGTCGTCGTCGTGGTCGTCGTCAACATCATCATCGTCATCATCATCATCATTATTATTATTATTAATTTTAGTAGTAGTAGTAGTAGTAGTAGTAGTAGTAGTAGTAGTAGTAGTAGTAGTAGTAGTTAGTAGTAGTCGCAGCAGCAGCCGCAGCAGTCCTAGTAGCAGCGGTAGTAGTAGTTATAGTTGTTGTATGTGTTAATATATTTTATGGTTGTTCATATTATTCAGAATGTTGAGGAAATTAAGTGAGCCTGCACTTAAACATAAATCAATCGCCAATGTTCTGGCCATAAAATAACTAAGAACAGTGTTGGAAATAAGAAACGCAATAACTGCAGATGTAAGCAACCAAAATGAAGAATATGGCCACAAGAACTGGGTGTATGTATTGGATCAGATATATTAGTTTAGGAAACACTAGCCTTTTCTTTTATTAGAATCGGATACATGTGGTAATAAACATACGCATATATGCATATATGCATATATATATATATATA
>NC_068988.1:10414487-10414929 GCF_001194135.2 Octopus bimaculoides
GTGTGTGTGTGTGTGTGTGTGTGTGTGTGTGTGTGTGTGTGCGTGTATTTAAATATATGTAGGTGTGTAAATATACACATATGTATATATGTTTGTGTGTGTATAACCATTATGAGAAGAAGAATATTGTATTCTTAAAAAATAGAGTATATTTTAGTGTAAAGATGTTTTCTACATTTATCATAAAGTGTATCAATAATCACGCGCAGAAAAAAAAAGGGGCTTACTTGGATGCGTTGTCAAAATAACAATGCTATAAAATACCTAACTACATCAATAAGACACGTATATGTGTTGTGAATATTTATAAACACTAAGGCTGACTTAGATAACAATATTTCATCATTCTCTGGGATATTGATCATGCGTTCTGCATGCTGAAATAACTAGAATTTGCCCGAACAGAACAGAGATATTGTACGAAAGGAAGTAAGAAACGATA
>NC_068988.1:10415199-10417062 GCF_001194135.2 Octopus bimaculoides
CTGTTTATTTAATGTAGCATACAGATTTTCGTATTCACATTAATCCTATATGGAACTGTTTAAAAATACAAGGTCGAAGGCCCTGTTAATATCTAGATTCTCTCGCTGTGTGTGCTATATATTATTATCAACGAGTGCTTCTTTCTACAAAACTTTATACTCTGTGTGAATAAATGTAGGCTTACGTACGCGAATGCATAAACATATGTACTGTAATTTAAAGTAATATGATATTATATATCCGTGTTTGTGAGCTTGTAGAGATTATATGTGTATAGAGCTTGTAGAGATTATATGTGTATGTGTATACATACACACACACAAACGCATATGTATGTATTTATATATAGACAGATAAGGAGACAAATGAGTGGGTGTCCTAGCCGTCATTATACTACGAAACATAGATTAAAACATAAGTACAATATAACGTTACCTTCCAATTTCTCATGAAATATACATAAATATTATACAAAATAAATTTTCTTTAAAAGCAAAATCTTAATTATGTAAGACGTTTCTTATAACAACACATAATGCTAGAATGTCACTCCATCGTACCGGGTTGTAAAACAAATATATATTTCACATATACGGACTAGTTATGATGAACCCGTTTCGATATCTGTCAGTATATTTTACATATTATATTCAATTGTATTAAAACAGGATAATATATACATCAACACTTGTTCAGATCGTTTAGATGACTCGAAGACATATCACAATTATGTGGAGAGTGATATATATTTGTAGTTTATAGCTCCGAACGAAGGAGAGAAGGCTAATGTGAACTAACATCATGTAATATATGATATAGGTATTCTGCTTCATTACTGGCTATGTTCCGATTTAGGCTTATATACGTTAATGCACACACAGGGAACCAAACTCCGTATTGACACACAGATTCACATTCACACACGCACTCATATTTAAGCACACACACATACACACACACACATGAGCACAGTAAGGTACACATCTTTAGATTGATGTCCATATATGTCTTTGCATTTATCTATAACTCAAGGCCATTGCTCACAGCTGTTAACGCCACATTATTGTAAATAATAACAGCTCGTTTTGTTGGGCGAATGACAGATAAATTTCTATTTTTGTATGAATGGCATATTCGGTGAATGTAATACATAACACTGGACTCCGGTGTTTTTTAACGACTCGTTCATCCGTAAACTCATTTACCGATATGGTCGCAGGCATTTCGAGTTTATATAGTATCGACGATATATATGTGTGTGTGAGTGTGTGTGTGTGTGGGTGTGTGTGTGTGTATGTGTGTGTGAGTATATGCATATATATATATATATATATGTAAATATATATATATATATATATATATATATACATATATATTCGTGTAGAGGTGTTTGTGTAAGTGAAGACTAAAATAGTTTTCTGAAAGGAAAAATGTAAAGTAAGTCGAGAATATTTAGAAAAAACCATTACGTGAATCGAAGATTGCCAGTTCTGATATGGTATTGTGTGCGGATGGAGCTTGCTTCAATATCACGATGCGTCTCTTATTCATAAAATCTCTACCCAATGTTATGTAGTCAACATATCCATAACTATAATATATATTCACATATTTCTTTTCGGAGAATAACGATCCAATGTTTCATTCATTCTGTATTCTGAATGTTATCGGTAAATGGATAGAGATAATGTATAGTGAAGAATGATTCGTAATGGATAAATTCTATAAAAATCGACATACACTGACAATGATATAAGTGCGCAACACCTCATGTATATGTGTGTGTGCGCGCGCGCGAGTGAGTGTACGTGCGCGTGTGTGTGAATTTATAGCGTGCACACATGTGTATATACGTATATATA
>NC_068988.1:10417228-10422057 GCF_001194135.2 Octopus bimaculoides
TATATATATATATATATGCACATATATATATGTATATCTTCACATATACATATATGTATAAAAATATAGATATATATATATATATATATATATATCTATACATGTATGCAAAAATTTATGTCTACACACGTATTTTACATGTAGTGTATATACACACATATATATATATATACATATATATTTGTTAATGCATATATGTTTGTATATACATATATATGTGCTTGTATTCATAAATACAGATATTTATATTTTTATTTCCATATACATTCAGATGTACACATTTATAGGGCACTTATAGGTAAATATATGTTTGTATTTATATATGTATGTATGTTTGTATTTATATATGTATGTATGTTTGTATATATGCGTGTGTATCTGTGTATGCACGTGCGTTTAATTATAGAACGTTTTGTTATCCTCCAATGTTTACATTTTTGACACCTTTGTTCTCAGTTACAAAACTTGCAAACGTTATACAAGTCATATATGGAACCTTAAATTGTATCTCGTCAACAGTTGGACGATTCATTTGGTGGGATACACTGTGATATATATTGCATGACTTTGTGTTGCTATATTTACAATTCTGTTATGCTCAATGGTATAAACAAATTTATGTTCATTCAGTTTGTTTCTTGTTTAGAGATTTCTAATCAATAGATTCTTCGAATTTGATATTGCCTAAAATTAGATACTGTCACGAAACGCCAGTTACTATTTCGTGGATTTTGTCAATATGTTGATTGCATACTAATACGTAGGCACTTACCCCATCAAACTTTCCAAATTTTCATTTCTGTCAAAGCTTTATCCAGATCTTGACTGAGAGGTCCCTTACAATACGAATATATTCATATATTTTTCTTCACTTTCATTTGGTTTCTAAATTCTAGCTCATTAAACTTGATTTTTACGTATTTGAATTTTATAAATATGTAGGGTTTACAATTTCCGACCGAATACACAAGGATTTGTAATTCTTTTTACTTTTTCAATATTTTCGCTACTTAGTATAAATTTCCTCGTCCTCGTTATAGTAATGTCCATAGGTGGCTAAGAAATCAACAAGAATTGTATGTATCAGAATTTTCTTTCTTTTATCATGTATAAGGATTAATCAGAAAGACCTTCCCATGTTAAACTCATGGATACGTAATGCTTATTCAACTAATAACCTTGGAATATGCGTGAACGTAAAGAAACATAAAAAGCAATGTGTCTAGGTAGATTAAGTCCTCAAATATACGCTTGTTCACTGAACCATGCCACAAAAAACATAAATAAAATTGGGATAAATTTGTTCCTAACAACATAATGGTAAACAAGAATTGTTGGTTCCTACCTTGAGACGCTTCAATAAAAAAACCTGCTTGTAAACAGACAACATTTCCATTAGAAAGAAAAACGTGTTATAAGGTTATGAATCCATACGCTGTCTATAGGATAGAGATTGGGAAATTTAGACGCTCATATTTTAGCGAGTACTACCAATGTGCTACATGATATATTTCTAAGAAAAAAAATATTATATTCTGGTTTGAGTTTATATAATCCTATCCGAACCGTCTGAGTGAATGAATTTACATACGTTTACTAAGCAGAAGTTTCAGACCTCAAATATATATACTTTTAACGCGATAGTAAATATCTACATTGAATTTCAGCACACATTATTCCGGATAAAATTAATAATTGGATCGATATCATATCTTATACATGTGCAATCCATATCATTTAAACGTATTGTGTGGAATTGTCAATTCAATAAACTGATTGTATATACTTTTACAAAGTTTCGTGTGTATCTTTGTAAATATTTTTTGTATTAGTATATAATATATTTAGAATAAGGTGCGATAGAAAACGTTGATACCACTAACGGAATATAGAAATAGTCCCCAATCGGATAAAATTGAATGCTGGAACGAAAATTTAAGTGAAATAATGTGACTCGGTTTTATTGCTTCGAGCATTTATTTTTGGTTATTTTCACTTGAATGAATAGTTTTGAGGAGCTTGGGAGCTTATTCGCTTAGATCTTCATCTTCAGCTTTCCCTATAGCCTCATAAACCATTGACCCATGCAACTAAACACGTACAATACAACATAACATATATTTGCTGTCAGAGGCCTGCAGAATTCTACAAAATGTACGTCCTTACATGACATATAGTTTGGGTTACATTAAATTTAGCAAGTTAAAATATATTTTGCCATGGAATATTGTAGTAAATACACACACACACCTATGCACACTCACACACACATTTATCCGTGAGCGCCTGCGTATTTGTGTGTGTGTGCTTATTTCGTCTTGCATCAAATTTAGATGTGTCGAGCATGTTATTTCTGGTAAGAACGATCGATGTGAGAACCGGGTAGAATTTATAACAATGTATTGCTTCATGTACATACATTGTCTTTCATTCAGACTTACACTATTTAGTGTGCCAGAACCGAAACTGGGGTACTGCCAGATATTTGCTTCTCCAACACTAATCAAATAACGTTAATCTACATCCAGAGTAATGTGACTGTTGTTGGAAATTGATTGCCATAAATTCCAGTAGTTTTTCTGTTCCTTTCTTGTATGCTATGTATTAATCTAATGTGGGCAAAGTTCAACCGATACTTCGCTGTCTTTGTTTCCGTCAAAATTCGGCGTCGTACGTCAGTGCATTTTTTCACTTGACACTCTGCAAATTGGATTTTCATAAAGAATAGTATTAAATATAAAGACTAAGCAAAACTGTGAACGTCAGAGCTTATTCTTTGATAGGAGCAAATTGATTAATATCAAAGTAGAACCGCATATTCAGCAGAAGTTTATATTATATTCTATGTCTTGCAATTTACCTAAGATAAAACTGCAGGTCCTGTCAAAAACATATTGACAAGACTTCATATATAAATATTCTGAAAACTTGAATGCACGTCATACGTTATATAAGGGTCTCGGACAATTGAGAAATTCAAAAAAAAAAAGGAAAGGTAAAAGAAAGCTCATGTTTTATACTAAATAAAAACATCATCTGTTCAATTTTTTGAGTCATCCAGGGTGCTAATATGTTCAGCATAATGTGCTGTGTCAATTACAGCCATTTTCTTGTGTAGGTATATATATATATATACCATGCTATAGAACTGAAAATCAATTCAAAAGTTATATATATTTCACGTTACACCACATCATATCTAACGTTCATTATATAGCGTAATTACGTTCTGACGGAGCTTTCAGCGATTGTAAATGTATGAAGCCACCTAAAGAGTTTATGACACACTACAACACTTACTGAAATGAACGGCCTCTATTTAAGTTCTATTTCTATTATTCGTATCATTTGTACCAAGTTGTAAAACAAGTTATTTTTAAAGCTACAGTTGGCTAGGAGATTGCTGCAGTAAGGGGATGGCTTATCAAAACTTTCTTTACAAGAAAACTTAGGTATCCTTTTGCTAATATTGGCTATCAGATTTTGAAGCACTATGGGGAGATGATGACAACACTGCGTATGTAGGAAAGTTTCTCGATGGCTTATGGGACGGTTTGTGAGTGAATAAGTTTAAATCTAGAGAAACTCTTAACAGATTAGTAATGAGTGAGATTTTAAGGCCTAATTGGCTAACGGTGGAGTTGATTTGTTTCGTATGTATACACACACACACACACACACACACACACACACACACACACACACACATATATATATATATATGATGATAGATAGCTAGCCACTACACATTCTTTATTTTCTCTCCTTGTTCTCCTTGTTTCTTTCTGTGTTCCTTTCTGTGGAAGTGCGTAGGCTCGAAACGTTAAGGATTTTTCACTCACCGAGCGTTAAACTAATGCATCTGTTCGTTGTCAACACTACCTCTCCTCGTCTTTTTGCTTTCAGGAATGTTCCCATTATATGTGTATATATATATATATATATACATACAAACATACATACATGTGTGTATTTGTTTGTGGCCACATTTGTGCATATGCATGAAAATGCAAGATTTCTACGCACACGCGTTAAAAAGAGAAACTTACGCAAGCATAAAAAAGACTTCAGATATAAGCATTCTGTGTATCATTTAGGCAATTAGGTGAAATGACACCGTTACATATTTACTAGATAGCAACTTGTATCAAATGTTTCGAGATAACAACGGATATTATGTTTGCCATGACGCAGATGTTTGTAGTGTAAATAATTGTAAATAATTGCCCAAATATAAAAGGAATCCTTGACAGAAAAAGTTTCCTTATCAGGGGAAATATGTGTATAAAGAAGAATTAGCAGCAACATGATGTTCATATGCAGAACAACACTATCAAATATTTAACACGAAAAATATGCTAGCATGGAGGTAGTTAAAATGCGAATGCATCGTAAAAGATGTAGGTAATGCTCGAGGGTACATGCATAATAACCTAACTATCGCAAAGTTAAATGCGCTGCAGTGTTAAATGATAACGACGTAGATTATAAACAAAACGCATTTGATATTAGAAGTATGACACCGAAAACAATATTCCTTCATAACTGTTTTGAATACCAAAGTGGGTAAGAATGATATCGGTCTGTGAGATAAACTGCTCATGTGCCTCGTGATTACTATGAAGGTAGTTCATCGTATCATGTGGTATGCAAAATAAAACAAGACTTATGAGCCTTTCTCTTCTTTTCATAAAATTGTAACTTGACAAGGTGTACATGTGTATGCCAATTGCATATCAGACGCGCTGACATACATACATAAGTACATGTGTATATGCACACACACACACACACACACACACACACACACACACACACACACACACACA
>NC_068988.1:10423108-10424681 GCF_001194135.2 Octopus bimaculoides
CCACACACATTTATAGAGCACACATGTTCCATAATGTCAAAGAACAGCTTATCTTCAGAAAACAAATTAAAACGTAGGGCTCAAAGGGACAAATAAGAGAATGAAATTAAATAACATTTTTACTGCATATTTTAATCCTGTATTTTGTTTTTTTTGAGGGTTAATACATTGTCATTGAAATCGCCAAAATCTTTCAAGTCGCTACCTTATCATCATGAGGGCGTATTATTGCGAAATGCCTTGTATTATTTAGTTACAATAACTAGTCTGTCTTGTGTGACTACATTCTCTTCTTGATCGATGGTTTTAGTTCATGAATGATGCAGGGTTTCTTTGATCTTCAAAAATTGACTATATATTATGTCCTTTTGCGTAAATGGCAATTTTAATGTACAGAGTGTGGCATTTCGCTACACTGCAATACCATGCGCATACGAATATATATGTATACCTACACCCATATCTATCCATCTAAATATCTATCTATCTAGCTGGCTAGCTATACACCTCTTTGTCTCTCTGCCTGTCTATCAATCTCTCTATCTCACTATCTATCTATCTATCTATCTATCTATCTATCTATCTATCTATCTATCTATCTACTTATCTCTCTATCTATTTATCTATCTATTTATCTGTGTACATGTGTGTGTGTGTGTGTGTGTGTGTGTGTGTGTGTGTGTGTGTGTATAAATGTCTTGTATGTTATTGGTGAATCAGCCTAATTCCTGGCAGTGGATGCATTCCTAACTATACACCCACACCAAAGCATAACCACATATTGAACCACACAAGGTAGCAACTGCGAATACATGCATGTGCATATATACATACACACATACAATGATAGACAGATAGATAGATAGATAGAGAGAGAGAGAGAGAGAGAGAGAGAGAGAGATTGATAGAGACAGACACACACGTACATGCATATATATATTGAATTTTGTATGTAGCAAACTTATTTACGCTTCATCCTATAGAATCGTGAAATGTGCCGTATGAAGGTTCTATGCGTACTTTGGTGTTTAGGAAATACAATAGAGTAAGAGAAACACGAGCATAAACAGTATCCAACGATGGCAGATATTAAATGATATTCACAGAGAGGCAGTGAGTGGGGAGCGATATATAGAGTGAAAGGCGGAGAGAGGATGAAAGCACGAGACAGACAGAAACACGTACTGATATTGATTACTAATTGATAAATGACGGGTTAATGATTTGTTATTTGACCAAGTCGACCCGTGTGACACGGCTGATCTTGTTAACCTGCGTATGGCCAAAATCACATATATCCAGTGTTTGTAAACATTGCTTGAGTCAAAAATCAATAGGGACAGTTCTGTTATGAAATATATCCTAGCTTATCAGTTTTTTGCAGATGTGACCGTATACACTCATTACGCATGTTTTAAATCTATCTGCACATACATCAAGATAGAATATCTGTGTTAACTGATTGGTGAAAAGCGTTTGTTAAAAGAAGATTTATAGGAAAAGAAAATTATTATACAAACATACATATGCGTGACCGTATGTATTGTATGTCAAAATTGTATGTATATATACA
>NC_068988.1:10424876-10430474 GCF_001194135.2 Octopus bimaculoides
ATATATATATATATACATATAAAACTGTGTATTCGAGCATGCGCTTTCATGTGTATGAGCTGGTCTTTATAAAACTTGAATATGATACCTTTGTTAGTAAGCCCAAACTGTTTTATAACTTCTCTCTGCAATGATATGCTGTGAAGCATGAGGGGATCAGCACCTTTGAACAAACCTGCTGAATGTGAATAAGTACGAATTTGTACATACAGCTGTTGGGGTATGGAGTGTCTTTTTAAATTAAAGAATGGATGTAGTCCGATATGCTGAATATGTAAACAACAGACAAATACCATAGATCATGTTGTGTCCATATGCAGCCTTCTTGCGCCTTCAAAGTATCTCAATAGACATGATAAAAACTGATAGGAGCATAAATCATCTTCACTGCTTGGAAATGAGCATATCTCATCCTATGAAACGTGTGTGTTCAAACTGACAGAATGATATATGCAAATACGCCAGACATTGTGTTTAAAGATTTCGGGGAAAACATCAAGCCTTCCCTTCGATATTACTGTCCGAATCGACATAAACTGATCTCTCAGAACCTACCAAAAATGGAGCAATTATAAAGATCTTGCAAGAAGAATTTGCAAATCTCAAGACTTGAACAATTCAGAAAGTAGCGGACAATAAAACAGCTTGTATCCTATAAGGAGAGAGTTGTCGATTGTATCTGTCCTAGTACTGAAATGGTACTTCATCGATCTCGAAGCGATGAAGGACGAAGTAGACTTCGATGGGATTTGAACTCAGAACGTAAAAATGAGTAAAATGCCGCTATTCCTTTCTGTCGTGCTAAGTTTTCTGCCAGCTCACCACCGAAAAGTTATTTGCTACTTTGAAAGACATAGATTGACATCCAATTAATCATGGTTATAATTAAAGCGAATCCCCAAAAAATGTTTCATGCACAAGCAAATAAAACGTCTCACCCTCAGACTGAAGACTGACAGAAAAAATAAAATAAAATAAAATAAAATAAAGTAAACACAAAGTGATAATCTTGCTACTTAAAGAGCTAAGAAACACAACTAATTAATATTTACTGTCTTCCATAACATTGTACAGTTTATAATTGAAGTCGGAATAAACTACTTCAAAAAGTTACTAGTCACAAGAAGAAAGCGAAATTAACCAAATTATAATAGATCTAAATGTATACACCACTTGCAAAACAGACAAAATGATTAATGAGAGAATGTTAGATGGTCTCCTGCAGTTGAACAGCGAAATTCTAGGAAACAAGATATAACGAGTTTTTATGATATTCAGAGTTGTCCAAATGTTCAATTATTTTCTATGAACTGACGCATGGCAATACAAAACACTGATATCATTCAAATCCGCGGTCAAGTCTCTATACATGATAATGTACCTGCTGGCGTTAGACATAGGGAACTGGTGATAAAATACCGTATGTAGTGTGTTTCGACATTGAGTGCCATACATAATGATGACGGGTTTCAATGTTTGGTACAAGGCTAGCAATTTAAAAGGAGAGGGTCAGTCGATGACATCAACCCCAATGTTTGACTGGCACGTATTTCATCGACCTGCAAGTCGAACTTTGAATTTAGAAACTAAAGATGGAAGATGTTTCTCTAATGAGTTTTCCCGGCAGGCTTGTGATACTGCCAGTACACTTCCTTAAATAAGTGCCGATGATTGCAAGATAGATAATACATTTTGCTATTCACACAAGGCCTGAAGCTTTGCGCGAGTAGCTAGTTGATGACATGGTCTCCCAGTGTTCAACTAGTAGTTATCCTATTCACCTTGAAAGTATTGATGGTGAAGCTGTCTCGGTAAAATTTGATCTCAGAACGTTAATAAGGTCTACATGTCGCTAAGCCTTTTTTTACCAGCTTGCTAACGATTCAGCTGACCCACCGCTGTTATGACGATAGAGCTACATTGAGAATGGAGTGTAGAAAGCAGCGAAAAAGGGTAGGGTTTGATGTTGATTATATGCAGAACAGCAACCATAGCCATGATTCGTTCTTACATATTAATGCAAAGCTGTTAAGGACACAAGACATGTTAAGTTAATCCCTAAGTATAAAGATGTAATTTGTAATGTTAATGTCCATCATATAAATCTATAACGCCAAAGGCACAGTCAAATATGCCGGAGAAATTAGAATACGTGTATACATACTACAGTTATATATTACCCAGCACTCTATAGTAATATCAACAACCCTAGCCGTAGGGAAATAGCATTCAGAACATTTCTTTCTGAAACGCTAAAAATATCTTCCACACAGAAAATATTACGACTGACTCAAAGGAAATACACCGGACGCTAAAGGAATTAATCGACGACACTGAAAGAGAAATGTGATTCACATACCAATACAGTATTTCACAGTAGAAATTACCCCGTTAACGGTAGGTTTGTTTCAATAACGAAGGAGCAGAAATTCAATAAACGAACACAGCAATGAAAAATAACTACCAGAATACATTAACTACAGACGATGGAGTCAATAACAAAACCCTAAAATGCGGTTTGTAACTACAAACGTCTGGAGAGAATCAATAATTTGAATATCGTGGCGTATTGCACGTGGAAACGTGAATCTAATGCATATAAACGAAGAGACTGGGTTATCTACTAAGATGAAGCTATAGCAGAATAATAAAGTCAGGCAAAGGATTAGAGCTCAATAAACTCCGTAAGTATTCTTTAACGAAATGCTCCTAACAGATTAACAAGAAACAAGCATCTCCGTAAATATTAATACAAGGCAACTAATCACCTAACAGCATGATTTCTTTCTAAGCAAATGCTAACGATTAAAGTATGGGAAAAAGCTGAAGATTCATTGTAATTTGGTGTGTACAAAGAAGACAGCCTGAAACCCAATAGAATAAGTGAAAACTAAATGGAATCCAGCAAATATATTAGAAAGAAATACACAAAATAAACTGACGGAGAATACATGTATCTATACTAATTGCAAAGGAAAAGGAATAGAAGAAATTAATGAAACGGAAATAATAATGACATGAAAAAGAAAGCGAAAGACGAAGCGGAAATGGATGAGAATGTAGGCGATGGCTTTTCGTTAGATTTAATTGTGGCATAAGTTACGTTGAAGTAGATGAAAGGTTTTTTTCATCAGAACGATCCAATTGAAACGAATAGTAAAAGAAAGTGGGTAGAAATCATATCAGATAATGATTTCCAGTGTCTGTCAATGTAAAACCGGAATGAATAGCGAATGTGATCCTTTGGATAATTAAAAGAGTAGCGGATCTCTAAATGCTATTAGATATACCTGCCTGATATCTATTGCAAATATCCGTCCACATCAAAGCAAATGCAAAAAAATGTGAAGGTAATGAGTAGACAGAAACTCATATAAAACACAAGTAGAATGGGCAAAGCTGTGGTGGTCATCATGACATAGATAATTAATTTATACACTTGGGAGAGAGAAGTGGAAGATTCGAGCGAGTGGCGTACAAAATGCTTTTCATTCTTTTGATGAGAATATAATAATTACCAGTGAAATACTAAAGTGCACTGTAATTGATAATATCCCACCATATATATTGAGATATTTTGTATTGTGCATCAGATAATATGAAAAAAATAAGCAGAATAAACTGAATTTCAACTGTAAATAACATTGAACACAGAATAGGAATGATATGAAATATATAATTTAGTCTGGGAATTAAAGAGCCATTTCATTCCCTAGAATATATAATTTTCTCAGAAAATTACCAAACAGCAGATTGAAAAATTCCTTGATATCTTGGGTATTGTCAAAGAACCTGTGTTTTTCAGATAATGTCTGTATAGAATTTTACCTTTCAAATGATTTATTCTAATGGTGAATAGAGATCAGCTTATGGCTGTAAGTAATACAAATATTCTACGAACACGAGATAATCTCACTAGGAAGCTTACCATTAAGTCAATTATTCTGTAAAGAGATAATAATAAAAACATGAGTCAGTGAATGTCTAGGAACTATCTAACGTTATTGTTTAAATCATCTGATTTCCACCGAAAGTTTTATTCAAGTAATCGCTGGGGAACTTATTTATGTGTTGTGCTGATACAAACAACAATATATTCGCATCGCAGACATGTTATTCTGAATTTCGTTCTACTGTGCAACGTCTTAGTTCTTATACAGGTACACCACCGATATTCCGGTAACTGATGACCCAGCTCATTGTATATTTCAGATAAATTACAAGGGTGAACTTCAGATTACTGTGATTAGCACTCTACTTTCGTAAACTGAAATGAGGGGCAGTACGCCAACCATACATTATTTACAATCCATACGGTAGTGGCGATACCGAAATTTTGAGAGATCCAGAAATTATCCTTCAGGTATGGTAACAACGATTAAATATACTAATTTGATGCAAAATTAACTGTATTTCGTTTATTAATTCAGATGTAATACTCTGTGATGTTTAAGCGTCACGGTACTTCAAAGCATGGAAGAAGCATAACCTGTAGATTAGATATGCCTTGATAGGAGTTACTGGACCAAGGATAGTTCCGCAAAACGTTTAATCCGTCAAGATTAAACATCAGATGCATCTTTATATTTGTACAGTTGATACAACTTGATACAAATAAAAGTTTGTTGAATTCGACAGAAGACGTTTTGAATGCGATGTATCTTCATCTTACCGCTAATGTAATTTAAGAAATTCTGCTCAGTTGCACATGTTTGAAGATCCGTCTCTATGTGTAAAGTAATACGGTGATGTTTTACATCATGTGTAAGTAAAGTTTGCACCAGCAATTTCTCTGCTTCCCACACACGTGCCAAAGTTATTGCGTATATCGCAAGATCGGTCTGGTGTTCTTGAAATTATGAAGACATATACTTATTGAAATAGAAGTCAAATTCAGAATTTGATGCCGACTATCAAATACTCCCGTGAAAACTTTCGATTCTTGCTTCAATAATACACACTTAATTTTTATGATTATTAATTTGTGATCCTGGTGCTGTGAGTTTAACCCCAGCCGAGATCAATTTAGTCTTTCATGCAGCTGGTCAATATAGACTATAATATCGATATAATGATGGCGTCGGTGTAATCGAGAAAGTTTCCTCCCGAAAATATTAATATCTGTCTGCCGAAACTTAAACCAACATCATTAAAAATCATAAATTATATTTTATTGGATCCTCTAACGATATGTTTAGTATCATGATTAAAACCTGTTATCTATTTTTCTTAAATGTTGTATTTAATATATCATTAATTTTCTTATCTAGCTTAATAAATTCTTACTTCATTTTAGAATATCACATGAAATATTTGGACATATAATTAATGATATGTATCTCTAAATTTTGGGTACATTTTAAGACTGTGTTTAGTATGTATCTCTAAAGAGGTTGTCAAATTCTATATTGATTTCAGGAGTCATTAGTGAAAATGACTATGTAAACCATTGGCTTAGAGATGGATTTAATTTTTTGCTCGCCAATTGTGAGGTGGAAATATAAAATTATATCTCAGATATGATATGTGATTAATGTCTATTAATAAAGATATCTCTCTTATTAAAGAGATGACTTTATACTAGTATCCCATATATAT
>NC_068988.1:10430582-10431809 GCF_001194135.2 Octopus bimaculoides
TATATATATATATATATATATATATCTGTGTGTATGCGTGTGTGCATGTAAGTACGTATGTCTATAATATATATATCGGTGTATGTCTATAATATATATATCGGTGTATGTATATTTTATATATATATAAATTTATTCTTTTTATACTTTTACTTCTTTCAGTGAACTGACTGCAGCCATGCTGGAGCACCGCCTTCAATCGAGCAAATCCACCCCACGACCTATGTTTTGTAAGCCTACTATTTATTCGACCGGTATCATTTGTCGAACCGCTATTTAACAGGGTGGTAATCACAACTGCATCGGTTGTGAAGCGATGTCGGGCGGGACCAAACACAGACACAAAAACATATACATACTCACACACTCATACACACACACTCTCACACACACACACACGCACACACATACACACATATATATATACATACATACGACGGACTTTTTTCAGTTTCCGTCTACCAGATACACTCACAATGCTTTGGTCGGCCCGAGGATATAGTAAAAGACACTTGCCCAAGGTACCACGCAGTGGAAGCGAGCCCCGAACTACGTAGTTAGTAAGCCAGCTACTTACAGTACAGTCACTCCTGTATGTATAGAGTGTTATATGGGGTGTACACAAATTGAATATAAAGAAAAAAGTCGTCGGAATTTTGGAAACAAAATACTTTTATTTCTTCATTACTATCAACTCTTTCGTTCGTTTCTCTTGTCAAACAAAATTTTTTGAACGTACAAACAGCTTGTTTATTTATAGAGAACAGATATTCTTTTTTTTTGTTGGGGGTAGAGGAAGAGAACATTGTTTTTTTTTAAGGGGAATAGATAAATAGATAGAGAGAAATGGAATCCGTCTTCCTTCTCACCATTCATTTATTTATTTAGACATTTATCATTGTATTGGAATGGGTTTAAGGACGGTGTCCTCTTCAAAAAAAAAAAAAAATTAAAAAGACACACGGGTGTTGTGGTGATCACTGAAATTCTTTTTGCTTTTTTCTCTCTGGCCTTCTTTTTTTACCCCGCTTTCTTTCTTTTTTCTTCTTTCTTTCTTTTTCCCCTCTTAGAGTTACATTTAGAATACAAAATGTATTGTCTCCCCTAAATCGATGAATGCATGGGAAGAAAGACAAATAAAATACGGACAGCACATATACTATAATAAGAATAATAATAATCATGATACCTCAAGTGACCCACGATTTACGATCCAAAATCCCACAT
>NC_068988.1:10432185-10437349 GCF_001194135.2 Octopus bimaculoides
GTGTGTGTGTGGAAGTCTGCGTGTCTGTGTTTGCCCCACCACAGATTCACAACTTGTGTTGTGTGATTACGTCCCAGTAAACTAGCGGTTCGTCAAAATGGCGATAGAATAAAGACCAGGCTTTAAAAGTGTGTACTGAAGTCTCGACTCTTTCGACTAAAATTTTTCAAGGTGGTACCTTAGCATACCTGAAATTTAGTTAATGAAACAAGAGAAAGACAAAAAATAAAAATACTATATAGTTTAAACAAGTTTTAACCAAAACCTCACGTCATTTCACACCAAAAAACTTGGACTATGATATCGTTACCCTGTTTTAATGCAGTCAAGGAATGGAGGCTTAAAACTTTTGACAACAAACGTTCATTCACTGCGCAATAAATTCCACCCATAAATGTGTTTGTAATGTATTATGATATACTACGTTAATATCAATAATTTTAATCAATAGAATGACTAATTTCATATCAAAAACTAATTTGAGGAATCTCAAAACACGTAGAAATCAACTGAGCGGAAATTGCTTTCTTGATTACACAGAATGCCTTTTGTCCCCTGCTCACCAAATAAAGTATTGTAAATGTTTGACTACGGGAAATTTATTATGGAATGTCAATGAAAGATGAACTTTTCAGATAGTGAATGATGTGTTCATAGTTGGAAATGTTGCATAAATCCATCTAAATATTGAATCGGGGTTTCTGTGAATGAAAGGAGGTATTGCAAGCGTAGGAAGGAAGTTTCAGAAAAGTATGTGAACAGAACAGCGGAGATGGCCAATACATTGGACATAAGATTTGTGTATTCCGTAGGAAGCAGAAGCCATCTGCTACGTACCTTGGCATTGTGCTAAGAACAAATCAAAAGCTAGTGAAAGCATCTGAGGTTTAGAGGAGGTATATATAAACCGGAAGTCATGTTGTTCATGATAGCTTCAAAATGGAGGGAAGCTGAACCTCTACACCTTACATACAATACTAAATTAGAACATGGTCAGCAAATATCTGAATGCGAAATAATACGATACACTTAATATGTTTGAGTTCATTTATTTTCTTGAAAACCAGTCAATATCACCTTGTTTGGGTGATGTAAGCGGTTGTCATGGTCATTATTTGGTATTTGCAAAAGCAATTATATGGAGCTCAATTTTACTATTTAATATCATACACAAGAGTTAGATAATGAGGTGGGAATGACATTGAAGTTTGCTCTTTGGACGGTTTTCCTTATTTA
Organism: Octopus bimaculoides; assembly: GCF_001194135.2. Classification (NCBI taxonomy): domain Eukaryota; kingdom Metazoa; phylum Mollusca; class Cephalopoda; order Octopoda; family Octopodidae; genus Octopus; species Octopus bimaculoides. The sequence goes on from NC_068988.1 coordinate 10,433,422, forward strand.
ATTTATCGATGTAACGTGTCTGTCGTCAGGTTCTGGATCGATACAATGTTAACATTGTTTGACAATTCCCAATATGGTATTTGTTATTGTTACGAAATAATAATGATAAAATCACTATGTAATTTCCCTCCATTGGTGATGCAAATACATTCTCTGGTCTTAATGTGAGTATTCTCTTTGTATTCTTCAATAGTGTCTGTCAGTGTATAGACACTGCAATTTAGACTACGCATCGAAATCATTTTTTATTACTTCTGGGGTTCTCATAAATTGCAGCAATGCCAATAATGCTAAGCTATTGTTAAATGTATGAAAACATAGTTTGGATTTACCAGAAATGTTATGATATAACTTTTATAAACTTATTAAATATACGATTCATTTATACGCATTAAGCTGATTGGCTCGGTTAATGTTATAGATGTAATGGGATATGATATGATATGATGCCATAAGCAATGATCATGATACAAGATATCGCATGCAAAAATATTTTACACGTGAGAAAATAGACACATATAATGGCAAGCACACCAATATTTTCCATCGCGATGTCAATAATGGAGAAGACAAGGTTACTGTAGGTGATGGATTCTATTATACAAATATATATGTGTGTATGTGTGTGTGTGTGATAGTGTGTATGTGGTTGAGTGTGTATGACTGTGTATGTATGTGTATATAAATATATGTGCATATATATGTACACACACACACACACACACACACACACACACACACACACACACACACACACACACACATATATATATATATATATATAGAGAGAGAGAGAGAGAGAGAGAGAGATGTGTGTGTATACACTTGTATTCACACACACCCATACAAATTGCAAATCTAAGCCTTATTTATATTAATTAAATTTCGATTTAAAATTAAAAAGTTTAGCATTCAAACGATATTTTGGGTATGTCCTTAATAGCGTGCCGGTTGAGCACTTTGACATGTTATGGCTACTTGGCGTTATCCACAGAAAATGCACATTTGTCGCTGGATCTACGTTAGAAATTCTTCGTTCCATGTTGCGACTATACTTAACACTTGACACAAAGACAGAGTATACTGGAAATTTTATTTACCACATCGATCGTTTCGGCATAATCATGCAATGCTCCTTAGTGTGTGGTATAATGAACTCCAATGCACTTCCCTTTGTAGAAAGGCCTTATCAGGTGACATTAACATGATTACAAGTTAAATAAGTGACATTTCACCTATAGGCTTATCTACATGATTTTGCATGTTGCTACATCAATGCCAGCATATTCGTCTGAACGCCTAGCTGTTAAGAGAACCGAGAACACACACATACACAGACACAGACACAGACACACACACATACACACACACACATACACACACACACACACACAAACATACATACATATATATATATATATATATATATATATATATATATATATATGGTGAGAGAGAGAAAGAGAAAGGGAGCACATTTTATCTATATAACTTCGGGATGGATTAGATATAATTTACACCTACCATTTCGTGGTTTAATCTAAAAATCTAATGAGAATGTATTGATTAATTGAAATCAGAGTGCGCAATTATCAGAAAACAGATTTAAAATATCTATATTATATAAATAGTTTCGAAAGAACGTATTAAAATGGTTTAGATAGATATTGATTAAGGAATTACTTTAAATTAAATCAGGAAATTAATGAAATTCAGAGGATTAATTTAATCTATAAATGAGTTTGAAATATATAATCTGCAGTATAAATGAAAACTGTAATATGTGAAAGACTTAGAATAAGATACGCCAGGTTGAATAGGAAAATAAAAATATTAAAATTGTTAAAATGTAAGAGTGCATGGTGTTTACAAGATAAGGCAAAGAAAATGTTTGTATAGGGAGTTCATTTAATATGGAGTAAAATAATTTCTATACATGCATACACACACATGAGAGAAAAAAAAAATTGATTCAATATCATTTCAAAAGCAAGCATTGATTAAAATGTTTAGATTAAATTAGTATAGGTGAAATAATGATCAGAATCTATTGATTATGGATATATAACGAAATCTGATCAAACATTACGGATTATAGTTTTTAAATTAAATTAGTTTATCTAATAGAGTAATTACAAAGTATTTTATTAACTAAGGATGTTTTAATGTGAAAAGAATAACAGCACAGATAAATTTCAAATTAAAAGACTGCATAAATATAACAATTTTGAGGTTTAATGGTTCAGACATTTATTCTCAATGAGTGAGTACGCGTGTATGTGTATACTAGATGTCATTGCTTCATTTAAATCAACTGAAGCTTGGAAATTTAAGACACATTAAAATATTATTAAAACATACCATAAAGGAGTATATAACAAGAATTCAGAAAAAAAGATGCAGAGTGTATTACTTCAGATCTACAAAAGTAATAGATTACGAAGAAAAAGTCATATGAGGAAATAATTATTTTTTAAATAATAATAAATATTGCGGATACTGAAATGTATGTGATCTTCCTTAATGCATATATCAGAGCATGTGTGCTGACAGGGCGCTTTTCAATTTTGATTTCCTCTAGAATTAAATCATCCGACTCGGGAATAACGTAGTACTCAACATTCATTTTTAAGTTAGATATAAGGATTGACTTTTGGACTTAATTCTACCGCTGACTCTAATAAATAATTTTAAATAGGCCAGCTGGCTATTTATGATATCAGTATTTGAAAATATGTGGATATTCTATATATCATAGTAGCCGTAATATTTCAGATGGAATGTTTACGTGGATTAGCGTTGAAAAAGAATTGATCGGGAAATAATAGTAACTGAACTGGTCATCAGAAACGAACACAAGTTTTTTTCAACGGACAGTTTATTAATACATTAGAGCTAAGTGTTGCTCGTTCTTAGCCCTTTTAATATTCCTTGATATATCAACTATTTCTTTTTCTACATTTGTTTCATCTATAAGTAATGTCTACAAGGCACATTCCTATTCATACATTCGGTGATATATTTTGTCTTAAGCATTTGGTTGCGCACTTGTTCGTGTTATTAATCTGAAAACTAAGAAAAGAAAATGTATACAGAAATAATTATAGTTCTTTGATAATTATGAATGCCCCGCGCCGCACTCACAGAAACACCTCATTTTTCTGTTTTCTACTATCATTCTGCCCGTTTAACCACAACTGCACCTGCACTTTCTCTTTTTGTAGCTGGTTAATATTCTACAATTTCGAGACAAATAAATGTTCAGTTTACTACCAATATATCGTTTACTGCCATTAGTTTTTCGCAGGCTAAATGTCTCTCCTTCAACAATGTGCTCTGAAAGCACTGAATTTCGCAACGGCAGGTTATCCTGAAATCCGCCGACCCGCGTCACGATCGACGGCCTATATTGAGGAATAACGTCTTTCAAATTATACGATTGTAAATATATATCAAGCAAATGTAAGCATTCTAATTTCAGAACTTTTAAACATAACATTAATTCGCTAAAACCAAAAAAAAATATGAACATCAACATTCTATAATCTAAACAACGGCTCACTGTCCTTCTCACTTTTTAATACACGATCAATTCAAAAGTTGAAAGATGGTGTATGGTCTGAGATACATAAATTTTATTAATAACATTGTGATTTTATTTCCAGAATACCAATTGCATACACAGACTCACGCACACACACATACACACACAATGATGCAGTGGAAATGTGTCTTGTATTTGCAAATAAATGCTTATTTACATATATTCCTATATGCATACTTAAGCCTGAGTGCTTAGTGCATACACTATAGACACACACAGAGGATATGTCATATATTAATAGATATACATATAACATATACACCTCTCTATCCATTTATGCATATATATATATATATATTTATATATATATATATATATATATAT
>NC_068988.1:10438067-10441144 GCF_001194135.2 Octopus bimaculoides
TATATATATATATATATGTAAGTATTTTTTGCATTATACAAGTCTGTGTCTACTAGCATGTGCCTGCGGTATGCGTATTAGGCCGACCATGTAAACAGATTTTGTAATTTCGTTATGGGCATCGGTGTACATAGTTTCATATTACAAACCCGATCACTTTAGTTGCTTCGTTTTAATTTTGTACACTTTATTTTTAGCCATATATGTTCATGTCTTCCTCCAGGTATTGTTTGTTTCCTTCGTTCACGTCTCGTAATTGTTTACCTTTCTATTTGCGTTATATATAAATTCATATCTTTTTATTTGCATTATATATAAATTCGTATCTCCATGACGTGGAGAGGGGAGAACGGTTTGCATAGGCGACTGCTGGTCTTCCATAAACAACATTGCCCAGACTGGTGCCTCGGAGGGTAACTTTCTAGGTGCAAGCCCATGGTCAGTCATGACCGAAAGGGGTAGCAGCAGCAGCAGCAGCAGCAGCAGTAGCAGCAGCAGCAGCAGCAGCAACATCATATGAATTCATATATATATATATATATTGTGTGTTAGAGTCATTGAGTATGATACACAAATTACTATTGTGTCTGAATTTGTTGATTTTTCTGTTGTCTCACTAGAGGTACTGAATGATTTAGTAAGGGGTATCCAATCGTACAAAACTAACAATGCAGCCTCATACGGCTCCCCGGCTTGCCAGGTCGTATCAGACCGTTCAAACCAAGCCTGCATTAAAAATGAGGATAATGATGATGACGACGTGGTGGTTTTGTGGTGATGGTGGTGGTGGTGATGATGATGTTGGTGACGACGATATACATGCACAGACACACACAAACTCAAATACCGAAGGTAGAATAATATACTTTTATAAAAGCTTAAAATTCATCACAAGACTCTTCCTCAGAGTTTCACGTTCCCGTTCGTTCAACGTGAATCTCTGAGGAACTGTCTTGTGATAGTTTGTACCATTTATAAAAGCAGACATACACACATACATACGTAAATACATACATACATACATACATGTATAGTAATATGAATGTATCAGGACCCAGAGAAAGAAGAATATAAAGGGTGCTGAACATAACCCGTTTGTTCCCCTTTCCCATATACTGCCGCCCATGAATTTCGAGGAGATTATGGCTTACAAGTTTGGTCTGCGCGCTCTCACTCTCTTCTCCATCTTACAGAAAATACTATATCAAAAATTTGCCTGAATTTTATCAAACTCTTCCCATGTTTCTGTAATTGTCCATTCGAATCTCAGTTTCCATATACGTAGCCATGCAATTGGCAAAATGATAACTTTCAATAACGTTAGCACATTCACTTAGCAAATAATCATTCGGTGGGACCTGACGTTTTTTCTCTCTCATTAGTGATTAAAACTTATATCATTTACAAATTTCCTTTGGGCCTCCCATAAGTATTGGTGCATCTTTAATAAGACCAATACGTTTGGGAAATAGTGTATTTGCTGAAGAAATACTAATCTGATGAACTTTGAAATCTTTAATAGTTTCTTATCAGATCTTCAGAAATTGTTTTTAAATAAATGAAATTTGTCTTTCAATTCTCTGCAACAAATTTCTCTCTAACAACATATATTTTGGAAAATATGCATGAAATTATTCCATGAAAATTATTTTTCAAAAATCTGTTAACAGAAAAATTGTGGTCTAAAAATATTTTTAATGGTGTCTAATGATTCATAAGACATTTTAAAAAAATAATTCCTTAGAGGGCATGAAATCATATTATCTATATTAATACAGAAACAAAACCAAATTGCTGTAGACTTGCTAAAAGCATTGAGTAAATATAAAACAGCTTCGCCATATATAAGTTATAATTTTATAATCACATATATTTATACTCAGAAGATGAAATTATTTCTTCACAAATATATGAAATTCAAATGATTTCTCAGTCAATATCACACATTTGCACGTACACAATTGCACGTACGCTCTCGCAGGTACACACGCGCACGTACACAGACGCATGTATACAGTCCGACACACACACATACACACACACACACACACACACACACACACACACAAACACACACACAATGGACGTATATGTGTCTATATATATTTATATTTTTGGACGAATATAGTGTATGTGTGTGCTTGTGTACGCGTGTATTTGTGCGTATGTGCATTAGTAAATTTAGTTCTTGTATTATTATTATTATTATTATTATTATTATTATTATTATTATTATTATTATTATTATTATTATTTTTCTTTTCTTTCTTCTACTTCCCATTATTATTATCATTAATAATATTAAGAAGTAATGGTAGTATTAGCAGCAGCGACGACAGAAGTAATAGTAATAGTAGTAGTAGTAGTAGTAGTAGTAGTAGTAGTAGTACTAGTAGTAGTAGTAGTAGTAGTAGTAGTAGTAGTAGTAGTAGTAGTAGTTTGGTTAATGCAAAACCTGTTGCCAGACACTTCTATAGTGTATGTGAATAGCACAGATTTTTAACTTCATATTAATTTACCACTTATGGCTGGACACCATACTTAAAGTCTAATCACTGTATGCTAATATTTCAAGGCGTCACAGTCTGGGGCTGTAGGCAATACGAGCGAAATTCTTTAAAAAAACGTAATATTTAACCTACTAGATACTGCTTGAAATTTATTTGCCTTGTCTGTAGCACAATAATACATTCCTTCTATCTTTGGTGCTCTCTCTCTCTCTCTCGCTCTCCGTTAGGGGGGGGGTTGTATAGAGACGACTGCCTGTTGTATGTTAGGAATTGCTCAAACCAGGAACTACAGAGAATTAAGGGTAGGCTGGCTAGATTTTTCAACAGAATGGGGATGGGTATAGTTTACGAAGATGATATCTCAGTGGCAAATTTCCTAGACGTAACATTAGATATTAATAATAAAACATATAGACCATACCACAAACCCCTAACGAACCTACAGTATATAAATAAATCAAGTAACGATCCTAGGGCTATCATAGAAAATCAAGTTAAAAATATATCTTTAAGACTCTCCAAATTATCTGCTAACAATAGGGTATTTAATAATGAAGCTAATTTCTA
>NC_068988.1:10446723-10447460 GCF_001194135.2 Octopus bimaculoides
TATATATATACACATATACATATATAGGTTCGTGTGTACAAAAATACACACCCACACACACACACACATACATCACACACATATGCACATACAACATACATACAGGATAACAGCTCGTTCGCGGATCGCTATAGGTGATTCAAACATGTGCTTTACTGATGAACAAGTTACCTCATGCAAAAAAGAACATTTCTATCAGGAGAATACGGGAAGTAATTAACATTTAAGAACTTCTCACAATCAGGACATAGTGCCAGATGACTCAGCCGACAAAATTTTTGCAGGAGAGTGTACTCCGGTTCGTTGTGAATTTCTGTCTGTTACCGTGTATTCTTAGCTACAATAGCGACAATATTGATTTCTGCCATCTTCTTGCTCTGTATTTTCACTCTTGTATTTGAGAAAAAATGATATTAATGTGTCCAACTGATTAAAACTTTATTTACTTGTGGAGTTGATGATAGCTCTTCATTAACATTGATGTAATGATTGCATTGTTTGATTAAATGGAGCCGCTCGAAACGGTCGTACTGCATCCTTTCTCGATAGCCTTCTGCTTATTTTGATTTTCTTCACCTTACTTCGAGCTGTGTGGATGATACCGGACTAACTTGGTGTTTCAACTTAGGAACCCAATTCAACTGAATCTCAATTACTTCTCCCCTCTCTCTCTTTCTCTCTGTCTTTCTCTCTCTCTCTCTCTCTCTCTCTCTCTCTATATATATATATATATATAT
>NC_068988.1:10447551-10451863 GCF_001194135.2 Octopus bimaculoides
TGTGTGTGTGTGTGTGTGTGTGTGTGTGTGTGTGTGTGTTTGTGTGTTTGTGTGTGTATTTGTGTGTGCGTGTGTGTGTGTGAGTGTGTGTGTGTAATTAAAAAAGCGAGAAAAAGACAAGAAAAATCACAACAACTTGCGGACGTAGCGCATGCAAAGTATTAATAAGACGCTCAGAGAAGTAAAAGACTGGTTGTTTTACGTTTCGAGCACAGCTCTTCTTCAGAAACAACAAACAGGAAAGTCCAAAGTAGAAGGAAAATAGGGGAAAAAATGCCAACAGTCCACGTGTAGTTACATTTTAAAGTTACATATTTACATATCTATTCGGGTGTGCCATGAATGTATGTATATAATTCATGTCTTTTGCGCAGCTTCTATTTCCGAATTCCATATAGAAGGGATTACCATTCCGGGAACTAAATAGAAAAAGACTAGCACATGTTACCAAATCCCTTTGTTATGTATAAAACATTTCAACGATAGGGGTTTGTCTTCACATATAACCACACCAGCGATAACTTGTTTAAAAGGTCTAGCATTTGAACATATGAACTGAGTCACGACTAAAAACATTCAGGAAACCAAAAAGAAAATTTAACTTGTTAATTGAGAGACAATTTCCAAACATAGGAGTATAACATTATTAAGCGCATCATTCAAAAATATTAGTGTCTTTTTTATTTTCTTGTTGTTTTCTTTCTGTGTTAAACTTCTAAAAATATATATAAACGATTCTTTCAATATTTACATTTAACGTGTGAAATTTGATATAATACATAGCGCGTCTAATAATACAATTTGACTTGTGTTAAAATAGAACAGAAAAAATAAATTGCAGAATATTTACTCACATCTTCCAGTTTTGGCAATTTCATTAAAAAAAATGTCTGTTATTTTATTCGAATCTTTTTCAAATACGTGTTGCTAAAGACAAATTAAATTAAAGCTATGAAGCTTTTTTCTTTGTTTTTTAGTTTTACACTTAAACCATTCACACGACTTATCGATCTGAATTGTTAACAGCAGCCGTTCATACCCTCTTATAAATAAAACACAATGTTTCCCTATTCTTTTCTATTATTAATCAATACAACGTAATATTTCAGACACGAACATTATATGGTAAACATTTTCTTGAAGTCAAGTGAAATTTGAATACTAGTTAACTGTGAAACCAAACAGTAAGAAGGAAGATAGTAGTTATAGATTTAGCTGTTTTAATATTCTCTCTCGTTGCTCGCTCACGCGTTTGTAGTCTATAAGGGATTAAAAGCTTATACTTGTTAATCGAAATTCAATATTAATTACGATCAAAGTCGTCTTTGAAAATAGTAATCTTTATATGATGTACAATCAAGAACTATACAGAATTTCAAACAAAATTAAAATATCAAATGGAGGTAACTCACCGAGGCTGGAACTCAAATTTAAACACCCCATGTAACCCCTCAAACTTTTGAATTTTTTTGAATTTTCAGAGCATTTTGGCAAATTTGGGATCTACTCACAAGAATTCATGCGATTATGTAAAATGAGTATTGCTTTTAAAATTTTAAGCACCTCGCCCCATAAACCCTAAAAGTTCCACTCTTTTTACGGACTGTCATAATTTTTTTACAGACTGTCAAAATTCAATTCCTCTCTCCATTGAATGTGTCTATGGAGAGAAAAATACTGAAAAACGTCAATACATGTCAACGTGACAAGGAAACACGGAATGTATCAGGTGGTCGTGAGATGTGCTAAAAGAAACAGCTAAATCGCCCTCAGATCACACGAAAGAAAAAAATAATCGCATAACCGTATGAATTCTTGTGTGTAGAACATAAATTCTCAAACTTTCCCGAAAATTCCAAAATATAAAACTTTTAAGGGTCATATGGGGTGTTTAAATAAAAATTCGGCCCTCAGCAAATTTTTACATACATATCACTAAGACTGTTCATGAAATGGTCTCTTAGAGTTCAATAATATTTCTCTTGTAAAACGTTGTTTATGCTTTCTGAATACATTCAAAACACAACGAATATATTTTTCTTCTCATCGAACCCAGTAATTATATTTCAAAATAATAGGGGCTACTGGCTATTGCCTTTACTACTACTACTACTACTACTACTACTACCACGGCTCCTACCATCACCACCACCACGATTACAACAACTGCTACTATCTTGGTTACTATTATAACAATAACTACTGCTAATATCATAGCTTCTACTACTCAAACTTGCTCTGTCCAGTGAGCCACTCTTTTAAACATTCAATCTTTAGACTCACGTTGTATCCTTCGAAAAACGGGTCCCAAGTAAGAGACAATGACGAGAGAAAGAAGAAGAAATATATGAAAGACATTGATACTAAAAGTCAGTGACTACTGACCAGCTATGGGCACCGAACCAGAACGACAGACACGTGCCAATAAAAGTAAAAACAAAAGAACATCTATTTATACCTTGTTACTTACGAGCATTTTCTGATGTAGCAAAATATTTTGTGAGTGATCAGGTCGCAGCAACGAAAAATGTGACATGCTATTTATTACACATGAATGTTTAAAGGATGGTGACGAGTTTCTTTGCTTATGATAGGCTAACTAGCGTCTTCTATGCTGCAGTCGCTTTTCAAAAATATTTAACTATAAACGTAAAGAGAGTTAATGATGAGAACTATTACTTATAATTCTTTCATTTCAGAAATTTTATACTAACATGAGGCATGTAGCTTCCATATATGTTCCTTCAACGTGTTGTGATATCTTTTTTTTTTTTGGCTATAATAAGGAGTTTTATTGAATAAGTTGGAACTTGCGCGGCTTTTAATCATCCTTCTAAGTGAAATACCAAGACACGCAATATTGATATCAACGTTAATAATTCTATATATTCTATATAATTCTATATATTCTAATATTTTATGTAATTCGTTGCAGATACGTTTTTCTTGTGAACTACTGGTGCTTCGCCCTTTATGGTTCTCATGACTTTTAAAATTATCTTTTCATTTTCCGTGCTATTGCTTTTATCAATCCCACATATTTTGTATTGCATGTTTGAGATACTCCTGCGCGATTCTTATATAATTTCCATGTTGGTTGGCCATTTTTCATATTCCCAGATTTACTATAAATTTTGACGTCGGGTGATATTCAAAAGCATTTTGTTTTCCAAAAATTTCCTTAAGTAAGAAGACGTTAGATTTTCCATTCCGATGAGTATGGAACTTATAAAATTTATGAAACCGTAATTTCAAGTTGGATTCATACTTCGTGTTTACTTCTATGATATTATTTGATTTGTCATAATATTGTCTAATACAGTGATCCGCAACTGGTACTCTATGGCACACTAGTGTTTTATGAGATGGTTAGGTGTGCTACAGTGTAACATTAATATACTTTTTCCCCTATACTTTTAGTTATATGTTTTTAGTTCAGGTGTGTAGCCGAATTTTGAAAAGAATATAAGTGTACTGCAAGTGGGAAAAGGTTGCGGAGCATTGGCGTAATAGATGAATGTATGACGTATTTAATGAACAAGCATATTTCTTGATTTTTGTTCTACTAATCATCCGTTAGATGGAAGCTCATGGCGTGTTAGTTCCTACTCAATCAAGGTTTAGGATTTGAAGAATCCTTCTATCACCATGACTTTGAGAACAAAATACGCTTCAGGTTTCAAAAATTCATTTTTCTCAGGTCTCTCTTTATTAAAAGCAGAGTTGTTAGAGTTCATCAGTTTACTTATATTCGTCAAGGAAATCTAGTTATTTGATTAGCCGCACCAAAGTAAGATTTTGAGTCACACCGAGAAAGCAACATGAAAGGGAGAAGCGTAAAATCGAGAAAACCGTTTATTTGATCGGAAAACGCATAAATTTATCATTTTTGAAACACCTAAGAACGTACAATAAAATAAGAAAATATTATTTTCATATCTCTGATGAAGGGAAAATCAGGAAGAAAGAGCATTAAACGATTGAAGACGAAATAATCTAGAGGAAAGAAATTAATTTATTGTTGGTGAAGACAGACTATATTAGTGGATGATAGTTTATTTGGTTCCAAACTATGGTGAAGGAAAACTATTCCATTTATTTATAATGGAATAGAAGACCAATATTTGTTAAGATAGTAATTTTATCTATCTTGGTAAAAATAGATTTATTTATATTTGTTAACAGGAGAAAACAAATTCGTACGTCGAGGAATGCAGCGAAATACTACAGGTGTAAAAGAAAATACATTGCAACACACAAACACAAGCATACATTAAGAACACATATCTATCTATCTATCTATCTATCTATC
>NC_068988.1:10451873-10453965 GCF_001194135.2 Octopus bimaculoides
TCTATCTATCTATCTATCTATCTATCTATCTATCTGTATCTATCTGGTTCCCTATAGATACCAAGACAGATGCTACCAGAGAACATACCACTCGTTGTGGCGTAATCCGTGTCGCACTGTCTTTTTTCTTTCTATTTTTTTTTGTGACCACGAGTTACCATTCCAAATAGTTGCAACTTAATCCCTCTCAAGATTAAAAAAAATACTGTTCTACATGCCAATGAAGGTTATATTTTTGCTCTCTAATTTTGTTTTGTGCCATATTCTTGTCGATGTATTTTCATTTTCCCCCCGTCTCAATCCAGCTCATGGCAGTGTGCTTCGCTTTTCTTCCTCTGTATGTTTCACCAATTTCCTTAATTCTACTGAACATCAAATATGTTGCCTTCTTTTGCTGCGAACTATCCCATATATCCCCCATAAATAATTTATATTCTAATTAGCTCTGCATGTTCCCATTCCAGCATATCTTTCCTCCGAAGATGACATTAATTCAACACTTATAAATTTTCTTGTTATAACCGACCATGGCATAAATAAAGTGCGATGCATCCTTAGTTACGGATTGGAGATATGAAAACATTTTTCAAATCCACTTATAGATATATATTAGCGTTATCCGATAACCTGTCGGTTTTCACTTGGTTACCCTCTCCTCTTTCTGTTCCATACGGACCTTGTGTTAAACAACTCATTGTGAATTTGAATTGATTTTTATTGATTTAACGCCACTGCATTGTTGTAGCACTGCTTTAATAAAAATACTCACAATTAGCTTGCGTCACCTAGTTTATCCACATTTCACACCATTCTGTTCTGCTCGATCACTGCCGCCTCTTCTGATTTGCTCAAAGCCATATATTTTGTTCTCTCTACAATTAGCAGTGCTGCACATATGCTAACATCCATTAAAACACAGAAGTGCGAGGATCTCCAACTTAAGCTCCTTTACTAGTAGGGTTATTTGGTGCGAGAAAATTACCAAATTATGCATAATAACCGTTGAAGGGAGAAGGATAGAAACATATAATTGGACATTCATACTTGCCGGATACGTTTTCCGTCACATGATCAATGACAGATTATGTTGTTGAAAATTCATTCATGCTGTTCATGCGCATTTACGTCATCACTCAATTTTCTTCAATCATTGCACCTCCTGCCCAGTGTGACAATTTGCTTTAATCTCAATGTCTCTACTGCCTTTGCTCTTCTGGCAGAGTGATCATGGGTTCTGTGTAAACCCGCTTCTCTTCCATAAATTCTACGTTACCACAACATAAATTTCCTAAGTTTTTTTCTGCTATCTCAACAACATTTCTTACGTTCCATTTCTTTGTCGTTAACACACTTAGCAAGGTTGTATTTACACTGAGACAACACTAACTTTATAGCATGATAAAGAGGTTAGATGTTCTTACTTTAAATTCGCCAACATCTACCGTTACAGCAAGCTACACATTTTCAGTAACAATAAAGACTATCTTCTGCAGGAACACGAATTCATAATTCAATAATTATTAGTCTTGTTAATAGCCTTTCATACACATGAAAGTACCATGTCACTGCAAACCACCTTGGTAAAACTATTTTAAAACACAACTTTGTTAAACATCCTAATATATTAAACATATTTATATATTGAAAGCTTCATAATCTCCCCATGAATTTATATAAGTTTTGCAGGGCAATAAACAAGGTTAAATCACACTTCTGTAGACTATTTTACAGCGTCGTCTAGATTTTGATAGTAGCGATAACTGAATGACATAGAGAGTTTAATCTTTTACATTTATCTCAACGTTTTCACCAATATCAGATGTTTTCACCCACTATAGAACGTTCAGTTATCTGAAAAATCGATAAATCATATATTTATGAAACTTCAAATGTAATTAAATAAGATATCAACTTTCATCATTGCCGAAAGTTAAAATGCTATTTTATATTGAAAACTTTCAGTTTCCTCCACTATACATACATACAAACATACATACATATATACATACATACATACATACATACATACATACATAAATACATACATACATACTCACACACACACATATATATATATATATATATATATATA
>NC_068988.1:10454067-10455338 GCF_001194135.2 Octopus bimaculoides
ATATGAAATTTAATAGAAGTCCATAATATTTGCAATATTTCTTGCTAAATCCCTAAATTTAGAGTTACTTCTTTCATATCCATCTTATTAAATACATTGCTTTGGAATGTTTTCTGCGTTTCATTTTCCATTCTTGCTTAACTGAACACCAAACGTAATATATAGGCTGTCATGCTCAAATCGGGACCAGAAATAGCCAACTGCCAATATGCCTTCTCTTCAAAATTCTAAGAATACACCTTTTAGAGATGTGTTCACAAATTCACATATACATATAAATATATTTATACATACATATAATTAGATATGTAACATAGCCATAACGATTGTTTCGTTTGTGCATAGGGTATATACATCAATGCACTGCATTTTAAAATGTAGCTGGAAATTTGTTGCAATTTGAAGGAAAAGGATATTTTAGGCAGAGAAGCCTTTCGTAGGAAAACCATCAGGTTCATTTTCTAAACCGAAGCCAGAGTTCTGTGTTGTTATTTAAGCTTATATATATTTGTCCTGTCATGAATCTACGAAACGGCTTCAAGAAAGAAAGCACAAACTTTTTTATAGGTTTGGTAAGAAGTATTTATTAACACTTGTTGGTGCTCAGTATAATTTCAATGTCAAATATTAATTTTTCCCTAGATGAAAAAGTAAGATGATATCATTTTAAAATATATTTTAAGATTCATATATACAATATTTATGTCTAGCCTTGCATAATAGAATATTCAATAGATTAAATGAATCTTTTGACACAAGTAAAATAAAAAAAGTGAGATAAACATAATAGATAAAATATCGGCTATCATTATATTATCTCTTAATCATGATGTAAACGGCGCATTAAAATATGTAGTCTCCAAAGAGTAATACAATACCTTCGAAGAGGTTCATTGATTAAAAAGACATCGTTTCAAAATCAGTATTTATATATGCATAGTTGCTTAATTTCATACGTCATACCATCCATACGTACATGTACATATATAGGCAAATATACCTGCGTACACCTATATTTTTAGGGATAAGTGTTTTTATTAAAAAGAACTACAGCGTAGGCACAAATAGAATAGAACTTTTAAATTCATAGATTTCTGTGAAAGTAAATTTAATATATTATTTTATTGAATAGTGTACGAGATTTACAACTAATAAGCAGTCATGTATGAGGATACGTATATATATTTTCTACAAACATACACCACACACACACACACACACACACACACACACACACACACACACACACACACACACACACACACACACAC
>NC_068988.1:10456561-10458188 GCF_001194135.2 Octopus bimaculoides
ATATATATATATATATATATAGAATAATATATCAGCTGAATATTGTTACAACATGGTCTGGCTTTCCGTGACATATAAGCTGTGATCACCGACGTATTTAATCTCATCAGAATTAAAACCCGTGAATATGGTTTTCAGTAAAATGTGACAAATATTTAACTGCGGTATATAACACGAAAATAAAAATAATAAATCCTATTGACTACTAGCAGGAGATACGTGACTAAAACAAAATGGGAAATTTAACTAACAGCACGACTGAATATCAACGAGTTTGTGTGTTTATCGATTTTGATATAACATGCAAAATATAACACCCTGTGTATACGTGTGTACAAAGTTGTGTGTTTGATCTTCTGTGATTGTGTGTCTGCTAAAGGATGTGAGCTCGTTGTAAATCTGTTTTTGCGTGTGACCAAACTTGCAATGCTTTCCTCTGTTCTTCTACTGAAGTCACACGCATTTGTCTCCGAATCTTCAACGAATATAAAAGCCGTCTATATAGACACAACAGCGCTCTAAAGAAAAGAAGATATTCGCACTAGCAATTTGAAAGTACAATAACACCCTTATTCTAAAGAATATACGCTATTTTATTCTGGCGCATGGTGTCATAATCAAAGGAAAGAAATGAAACATTTTTCGTACGAGAAGGTTCATGTCTTGAATTACAATTCACAAAAGAGAAAAACAAATGAGTCAATTTGGGTAAATATGTACGTTTTTGTGTGCATATGCAAGTGTGTACGTATGTATGTATGCAGGCATACATACATACGCACACACACACACACACACACACACACACACACACACACACACACACACACACACACACACACACACACACATATATATATATATATATATATATACATATATATATATATTAAACAATAGGGTAAAAAATTGGATATTAATTAATATCGATTTAATACCAGATAACTAGCACATTAAAAGAATCAGGGTAATTCAGAAAAAATATCTGAGATCTGAAGGATTATTGCATATGTTTATATAAACATATATAAGAGTATATATAAAGGAGGCCACTAGGTGGACTGGTAATGTGCTAGAAGAAGATCACATGTCATGTGTCTACTAAGACCGAATAATTGTCAAAGGGAATTTAGCGAAGCAACAAAAACTTCAAGCGGACAAGACCAGTGAAAATTACACAAAAAGATACAATTATCTGTAAACATATGCTTCGAAATTAACATTTTCTTATCGAAAATATCTGATTCTCATCAGTACAGATCTTTGGATAGATACAATTTAGAGAATCGTATAGTAAGTTGTACGCCACAAGAAACGCATGTGTATACGGTTCTAAAAATCATACTTTCTACGGCAAAATTTAAAAGTCTTCGTTTTTGCGCGCTAAATCCGGAAATATCTCCGCAGAAAAAAACGGTCCACATCGGATATAGTAACTCTGAGAATTTGATTATAGTTAATTAAATTAAACAATAGGGCAAAAAATTGAATATTAATTAATATCGGATCTGGCGCGCAAAAACGAAGACTTTTGTATTTTGCCTTAGAAAGTATAATTTTTAGAACGGTCAAAAAAGAGTACTCAAATACCAGAGGTAGAGTAATATGCTTTATTTAAAGACAACAG
>NC_068988.1:10459648-10460649 GCF_001194135.2 Octopus bimaculoides
TGTGTGTGTTTAGGCTTCTGTGTTTGTGCCCCCAACTTCCTTTGAAAATCGATGTTGGTCTGTTTACGTCCCCGTAACTTAGCGGTTCGGCAAAAGACACCGACAGGATAAGTAGTAGTCTCACAAAGAAGAAGTCCCGGGGTCGTTTTGCTCGACTAAAAGGCGGTGCTCCAGCATGGCAGCGGTCAAATGACTGAAAGCAATGAAAAAAAAAGAATACAAGAATACGTTTATGAGAAATTCAATAATATAGTGAAGAAGAAATCAGCATGAATAGGAAATGAGACAAAACTTGATTTGTCCGCGGTAAGAAATCAAGCATAAAATATATAGGAAAATTACAGTAAATTGAAAGAAACTTTAATTCGTATCTAACTTTTCAAATACAATGTTGTGGTTATGAGAAAGGGTCACACATATATATATAAACATTGATATAACAGAAAAGTGAGCTAACCTGTGTACAAAAACTGATTTAAAATTAAACGGAAAGAGCATTTGAGAGAACGAAGTAAAGCGAATTTCCACTCTTAAAGAAATACATACAATGAAAGGGCACGCAAAGGTTTTATGCCGAATTATTTCAAAACTTATTAAATTAACTTAGTAGTACTGAATCAGACAATAGGAGAGGTTCTCTGGATTAGAAGTAAATAAAATAGAATATATAAAACAAAGTTATCAATTTAAAATTCGTCTCAGCGAATGAATGAATTGTAACTGCTTTAGTTAAAACCTCGAGAAAATAGCCTCTGACCGCTACAAACGTCTGAATAGACAGTGAATTTTTGCTGAGTTAGAAGCAATGTATAAGATCTAATTCAGAACTAACGACGTTCTGCGCAGCTACAACTATTGATCCTCTATTTTGAAGGGAAACAAGAACGGAAATATCGTGAATTATTGATTTATTTGTTTGTTATACTCTACTTGCATGCATAAAATACAGAAATATATGCATACACACACACATACATAACTGTATATATATATATATATAT
>NC_068988.1:10461329-10464277 GCF_001194135.2 Octopus bimaculoides
ATATATATATATATACAATTATGCACACATACGTATGAATGAATATGTGCGTGTGTATGGGGATGTGTGCAAATGTATGTATTTTTGGTGATTTGACCTCTGAGGTATACCTTTTAAATAAATATCCAGTTTACCATCCTTTTGAAAAGTAAACAATGCTGTTACTCCACTGTTATCTCTGTAATAGTCTAAACACTTTACAAATAAATCTTTTTTTATATATATTTTCTATTGTTATTTCCCATTTTTGTTTTTAGAGAGAATACATCGATACTCTGTCCAAAGAGTGATAATTAACTTAGATCTGATGATTTGAATGAAAATACAGACAAAGCTAAAACCCAGCCTGTCTCTATTTGCATAATAGTGAATTTGTTAAAACCGATAGTGATTTAATTAGTTAAAATAGAGGCTTTGCAGAAAAGTTGGTATGTTAATTATAACATCTATTCAATATACACTTTAGCCTTCAGAGAATGATTATCTACTCATATTGTTTTCTTAGTGTATAAAAACGTGAATGTTTTCACACAACACTGTTTGATTATCATTTAAAATGTCAGCAAATCAGGTGAAATATTAATTAACATATATATTTCTTTGATGAACAGTAAATTAGAAAGTAAGTAAATCGACCAAATATATTAAACTTCCTGTGTTCACGATACGATCACTTCGAATGTTTCCTGGCTTTTCTCTAACTTCTTCACAGAAAAATTACTAATGGCCACTCGGTAGATATAGTATTTGGTTACATATATTCTTCGTGAACCCAATCGCAGACAGCACTACGCAATTGATTTTATTTTCATAAATTCCTCTATAATGAACATAGACCTGACCACTTTGTTAAATGGCGCTCTTATTAAAATGATATGCTTTTTCAATATATTTTCTTTGTGTGTGTGTTTGTGAGTGAGCGCATATATATATATATAAATTGGAATACATATATACTTACAGTTTTACGTATATAGTGTAGGTTTAGTGTTGCAGTATAAGGTTAGTGTTATAGAGACTACAGATAATTTATTTGCATAAATCGATGTTACACTACCGGAATCAGCGTTTTGATTCATACGCTCTGTTAGGTCCTATACCATGAAAGATTAAACGTTAAATGGAAAACAGAACTGCTGCCAGTTCCTTGTTCTCATGGCTGCAGTTGGTCAACCGTTAAGGTTCGGTTGACTTGGATCATGGTTTAGGATGAAAAAAAAATTCTCCAATAACTACATCGTAGCTAGTTTTTGCCTTATTGACATACGGGAATGGCGTATCTATCCGCTTCTGGCTGTATCAACACTCACAATTCCACTCTCCTTTAGTTTTCACATGCATACTGAGAGGAAGTAGAGTGGAATATATAAGTAGATACGAAAGAGAATGAATGGTGATTAAATTTGCACACATAATCACATAACACACACTCACAGATGGAGCATCACACACTCACAAACATATATATATATATCAGCATGGCCACACTCATACGCTATCATGTGTGCATGTGTAGGCGCACACCTGTGTGTGTGCACATTTATGCTTGTATGTGGATATGCATATAAAGTTCATTCATAATTCACTCCATAATTCATTGGTGTTTTTCATAATATATTTTCTGAAGCTGTACATCATGAACGATTTAATTTAAAATCGTAGATGCATTGTAGCAATTTGGTACAGCCTCGGTAGATGGTTTTTCTTGAACAGTAGGTTTCCATACGCTCTCTGTGCTGCCTTTTTGTCGTTATTCCGGAAACCGTCTTTATAGAAACATTACTTCGACATTCCTTTCATACGTAATACTATAGTTAACAATTGTTAAAATTGCTATAAACGTCATTGATATGAAGGACATGAAACGATAATAAATATTTGAGAAACCTCTATTCTACTTAATGCAATCACAAGCCGCGATTGATAACTTATAATTTCAAAGGTGACTAAAATTACTCTCTAATACAGTTCCTTAAACCTCGTCGTTACCAAACATCTATGAAACCTGCGAAATCCATCCGTGACGTGAAGAAGCGGTCAGTTGGGGTACATGATTTTTTATAACCATAGGCCTGGTTCTCCGATAGACAAGTCTGTCCGGAAAGGACACGACTTTGATAGCTACGTGCAGTATCCTTCTCAATGACATATTTGCAAATATTAACGGATGTTATTATAACGAGTGATCATCAGCGAGACATTCCAGTTCCTGCTGATCGTAGTTAACAAATCCAAACACGGAAACATTACTCAAGTTTTAAGTTTTGGAGACAGACGCCTCCTTTTCAAACACACACACACACACACACACACATGCACTCATATACTACTACTACTACTACTACTACTACTACTACTACTACTACTACTACTACTACTACTACTACTACAACTACATAACACAATAATGCAGATAGGAATTTTTCTTCTAACCCCATGTGTGTTTTCGTATTTATAGTTAGCGATAGAAATGGTGTCGGAAGGACGTTTGAGTTTACAAAGGTCTACGTGTATCTCACCATACTCTAAAAAGTTTTCTGGAGATAAGGCAGAAGTTACCTCACATACAAGCAAAACTATCATATGTTGTAATCTTTATTTTAGATTTGAAAATTATTGATACACATATTTCCATCGATATTGCATCCAAAGCGAATTCATTGTTCATACACACATTTGTATAAATAAGCATAAAACACATCCAACTGAAGCAGCGATCATTAGATTTCGTATAAAAGAAATTACAATCAGCATAAACGTTCAATGAACTAAGTTAATTTGTGTAAAACTTAAATTATATTTCTCTGTGCGTGTGTCTCTCTGCGTGCGCACTGTACACATAAACGCACACACATCCGTGCACACACATATATGCACACACATACACAGATATATGTATATATGTATATATAAATATAAATGTTAATTATATATATATATATATATAT
>NC_068988.1:10464641-10469624 GCF_001194135.2 Octopus bimaculoides
TATATATATATATATATATATGTATATATATATATATATATGTATATATAAATACATGTATATATGTAGACATACATGTGTGTCTAGAGAAAGCAAGAGAGCGAGAGAGAGAGAGTCGTACATACGTGTACATATAAATCATACAGCCTTGGTACAGCCGTTAAAAAGATTGATTAAGTTCATTAGGAACTGACACAAACACACAAACAGAAGCACAGCCAGATCGTGCATAGATTTATGTCGTTACATAACATCATAAAAACAAACTCTGAATTCCTCAGATAAATATATTCATCTGTTTAAACATATATGCATACATATTCATCCAAACACAACATAATCGGCCATGAGTGACACAAAGATCACTGCTGTCACTTTTAATCACTATTATTTGCCATTTGTGAACCCTAGATTACTCTTCGAATAAATACAGCAATTTTGATAGAGTTCAGTTGTTAAGCTATAGAAAGCCACATCCTTATGACAAGAACTCATCAATAACGGTCGATCGGGTTAGACAAAATTTCTTGCATTATATCAACTGCGTTACGAAACCCAAGCACAATAGAAATTGAATGGAAGAAAAATAAATTACAGGGAGACAGAGGGAAATGAGAGAGAGAGAGAGAGAGAGAGAGAGAGAGAGAGAGAGAGAGAGAGAGAGAGAGAGAGAGAGAGAGAGAGAGCGAGAGAGTGAGAGAGAGAGAGAGATAGAGAGAGCGAGAGAGATAGAGAGAGAGCGAGAGAGAGAGATAGAGAGAGAGAGGGAAATGAGTGAGAGAGAATCATTGTAGAAGAGTGTTTTGCGTATGTGGTTCTCTGCTTTTTTAAGTAAATATTTTGACTGAGCGATGTATGGTTCACAGAGAGAGAAAGTGCAAATAATGGTTTACATTTATCAACGAATGATAACAAGAATTTTACACAAGTATTTTTGTCTCTATGTTCCCAATCTGTCGCACTCGTTCTCTTTTCTTGCTTTTATATAAAATATATTAGTGTCATTCCATCGGTTAGGACTACGAGTGTTCCAGTTGAATCGGATCGACGGAACAGCCTGCTCGTGAAATAAACGTGCAAGTGGCTGAGCACTCCACAGACACGTGTACCCTTAACGTTGTTCTCGGAGTGATTCAGCTGAACCTTTGAAATACAGATACAATAGAAACAGGAAGAAAGTGGTGAAAGAGTACAGCAGCGTTCGCTACCACTCCCTGTTGAAGCCTCGTGTTTTTGCTCAATAAACACTCACAACGACCTGTCTGGGAATCGAAACTGCGATCCTACATCCGCGAGTCCGCTGTCCTAGCCACTTGGCCATTCCGACTCCACACACACACACACACACACACACACACACACACACAGATATATATATATATGTGTGTGTGTGTGTGCGTGTGTGTGTGTGTATATATATATACTTATGTTTATATATATGTATATATATATGTATATATATATGTATATATATATATATATATATATATGTGTGTGTGTGTGTGCGTGTGTGTGTGTGTATATATATATACTTATGTTTATATATATGTATATATATATGTATATATATATATATATATATATATGGGAAAATGACTGGGTTAGCAAATCCTATCATATCGTGCATATTTCAAAATCTTCCGATATATTGGAATGCTGTCAAGGAAAAGCATTTTTTAATTAACATTAAATAAAAGTAAATCGCAAAAATGTGGTATATGCTTGTAACAAGAAATCTTTCAATCTCATCATTTCCCTTCGTTTCTCAATGCTGCGAAAATACCCTAGCATTAATGCTCTATCGTCGTTAGCAGCTCTTAAAAATCAGACGTTGGTGTTAATTCAAAGAACTATCCTCATATGTAATTTTATTGCTTTAAACCAGATATTAAGATTAGAAATTGGACTTCTGAAGGAAGTTTTATTTTTCTAAGAAATAGATCGAAAATCAATGAGGCTGGTACATATCTAGATGATTAACTCCACAATAATATAGCACTGAAGGCGTGACCTGGTACTAACGTTGGCACGCAGGGCAAGATGCTCTGCGGTATTTCGTTTATCTTTACGTTTTGAGTTCAAATACCGCTGAGGTCGACTGTGAGTTTTATCCTTTCGGGTCGATAAATTAAGTACCAGTTTTGTACTGGTGTCGATCTTACCGACTGGCTCCTTCCCTAATATTTGGCTCTTGTGCCTAGAGTAGAAAAGGAGATATGGTACTGATCGTTCACTTCATTTCTTTAAAACATTATATCGCTGAAAATTTTTTCACTCAGTGGTCAAGCATTACTTCTTCATTTACGTAAAGTTGTCCATAAATGTTTGTGCCTTATCTGTAATCGAAAAGTTAATTTTGTGTATGAGAGGAATTCTTTCCCGTTAGAGCTGTTTAACATGGCTATTAAATGAAAGTTTGCGATAATAAAATTAATATTTGAATATCAATTCTGTTGACCTAATATAAACTTAAAGTTTATTTCTGTTTGTTTCTAATTTAGCGCTCTATATTATCGACATTTAATGATAACGAAAAGCGAGTGAGCAATTCTCCGGAATTCTGCAATGTGATTGATTGGTGTTTCATTCATACTAACAGCGTTATAACCTTTGATTTTTGCATACATACACAGCACACACTCACACACACGTATGCGGAGTGAGTCAAAAATTATACGCACTCTTATTTCTTTAATTTACGAACGCAAATGCAGTTGGTGAACAATTAGAACTTTTTGTGGAGAAAAAGTTTTACGGCTAGTCACACAGTGTTTCTATAGCCAATCGACGAAGTAATAAAAGACGTTTGGACGGTCCAAATTTGTAATAGTCGGAAAGGACGTGATTGGGATTATATGCAGGGTATTCCTGTAAGTAAAAAATTGATTTTTCCATGATTTCAGCAGTGTGGGCACCGGTATGTGGACGTGCAACAATAGCAATTGATTTGATAGTAAATCTCTACTTTGAGGCGAATTGGTGATTCGATGTTGTTGGCCAGCTTTTAAGTTTTCCAGGTAATGTTAAACGACATACTTTCTCCGTTCCATATAACGGATATCATCACATTTTCTATTAAAACTGAGTCTAGAATATACTCTTTGCATTGCAGTTCTTAAAATTTTATTTCAGTTAATATCACATAAACGCTAACACTAAAATACTAACTCATAAAACTATATTAGCCTCTCGGGTATTATGCCAGTATTCCAGTATCCCAACGGAAAATAATGGAAGGAACTGATATGTGAGTTAACCTGAGGCCTACGTAATTTGGAAAGCCTGAAAGTGAAAATGTTTTTAATGCAGTGTGTGCAAACATGAAGCAAATATTGCGAAGAATAATTTTGAAAATTTAGAAATATTTCGAGATTCCATTAATATCATTGAAGCCACTGGGTTATATTTGTAGAGGACTCACAAATCAGAAATGAAAACATTTAACAGAAGATAAACACAATTAAAATTCTTCAAATTTTTAGAAGCGAAAAGTTTTATTCCTCTATTACAAGCCTCTGCATCATAACATTTTGGCATATGATAACGCCTTCATTCACCTGAAAGATTCCGATAGACAGAAGTATACGTTGCATCTTCCGTATTGCACGTAAATTTGCGAACAAATTTCATGGCTCTGATGTGTGTGGATTTGAAAGAATAATGAATATCGAATTATTCTATTCATAATGTTGATCGAATGATATCGTGTATCTTTCAATTCTTAATTATATATAGATCCTCAAACGTCTCAAAGGCTTCTTGCAAACTATTTGGCATGCAAGTTACAGTAACAATTAATACTGAATGAACTATTTTCCTAGAATTATTTCCTCTTTACACTCCAGCAAATTCTTTCTTCGTTCAATGAAAATCCTTATTAGAGTCACAATTTAAACGATTTGTTTCTTATATGAAATATTTCACTAACCTGAATAGAAGAAAAAAATTAAGGAATATTAACTGGTTCAAGTTAAAATATCGTTCTTGTATAATAACACATTTACTATACATAAAGCATAAAGTATTCCAAATATTGGAGAATAGTACATACACTTGTGTAATACCACCAAAAGAAAAGCTATATTGGCTTCGAAATCCAGCCAATACAAATTGAAAATTGAGGATTTACACAAATGCAAACATCTGTGACACTTCTCACGTTATTATATTGAAAATGTCACAACTGTGTTTCTTCTCAATACAAGGGTCTTCACAAAGAATTGTTGTACTGAGCTAAAGGAAATTCACCACATGTTATTTCTACAATGAGCAGAAGTTTTACAGTTAATGATTCTAAGAAATAACAGATATATGTAAAATCTATTCTAATACATGTTTACCACACACACATACACAAACACACACACACACACACACACACACGCACACACACACATACACACACACACACACGCACACGCACGTATATACGTACAGTTATAAGTGACAGACACATGGTTTGATGAAATTTTGTTTAACAATACGAAAATTCAAATATCACGTCGAATTGGTTCGTAACATATAACATGTAGATAATTTACATTATTATATTATAATGATAAATTAATTTCTTTGATGTCTGCAGTAATACAAAATGCAAAGGATATTTCAAAATAATAAGATACATCATCAGGTGATAGACAACATTTGAATTTTCTTCATTGTTGAGTATCATTTCATGAAATAATTTTCCCGTTATTTATGAGTTTGTCCACATTTTATCGTTTTCTTATCTATCAAACCATATATTCTACAAGTTTTGTAGATTGGTACATTAAGGTGTTTTTCTCATGATTATTACCGGATTACTTCAATCATGATATTGTGATTTAAACTTATATATATATATATATATATGAACACACCCACATCTACACGCAATATATATACATACATACACGCGCGCGTACACAGACACAAATACGCACATACGCACATATATATATACACATGCCCATTTCTGCTTTCAAATATAAAATTTCA
>NC_068988.1:10470288-10476852 GCF_001194135.2 Octopus bimaculoides
TATATATATATATATATATATATATATATATATATCGGAACATGGTATATTTATATGCGTATCAATTTTTTCCCCTTTCATGTCAGCGCAGATTCGTGTATAAAAATGTGTATGTATTCATTTTATTGCAGCTTATATGGCTGTTTATCAATTTCGAATTTATTGTGTTGTTTGTCATGGCACGCCCATAATCGTGTTTCATACAGACACTCGTTGGCATGGATACGAATCTTTTATTCAAGTAGATTTAATTTTCATTTCAGTTTCTTTTATACAACGTGAGATTTATCAACTATCAGAGGACTTGTTTTTTTCTTGCAATGCATAAAAATAAAACACGCGCAAAACAGTGTTTACATTCGAAACGGCTCTACCGACCGTAGGTACTATTACCTTTCTTGAAACGTGATCTCGTTATGTGTTAAATTTACAGTTCGTGCCGTCCATTTTGTTTAATGTTTTCTACACTTCTTGTGTCTATCTATATATACGTATGTGGACGAAATGCTTAGCGGTATTTCGCCCGTTGCCATCTTCTGAGTTCAAATTGTCCGAGACCAACTGTACGTTTCATGCCTCTGAGGTCGATAAATTAAGTACCAATGAAACAAGAGGGGTCAACGTCATCGACCTATACCCTCCCCCAAATTGGCTGACATTCTGATACATTTTGAAACTGTTATTATTATTATTATTATTATTATTATTATTATTATTATTATTATTATTATTATTATTATTATTATTATTATTATCATTATTTATTTATTTTCTAGTTTCAGCACGAGAGCAGTTTCTTTTGCAATACTTTCACTAAACGTCCTCTGATATATGGTATTTGATGAATGAGAGAGTTTCCTGTTGCTGCCTTCATCTGTATTTCTTACCGCGAAGTAGGTCCATCCGGATGTTTTGAGAGGTGGAGATCCAGTTCTATTTTGAAGACGCTGTGTAGGTGTCTCAGGCTTTGTGCGGTGATATAGAAGTACTGTGGACACGTATGTGTGTGTGTGTATGTTTGCGTGTCGGTATGTGTGTGTGTGTGTCTGTTCCAACCGTACATTATTTAAAACATCTCCATTAATTGGATTAATCCTCCATTCGATTATTATTCCCTGTTGTAAATGAAGGCCACCCTTTCATTCATATTCAAATCCTCGTAAACGCCTTTGTAACTGAAATTTAATTTATTTCCATATCTGTTGACTTGTTCAGACGAAATGCGAACCCTTCAGTCAGTGATCGACATCTTTTGTGATAGTAAATATACTAAAAGTCAACGTCGGTTTCATATTTATGATAGAGTCTTTAATTAAGGTATTTTGTTGCAAATAACAAATATTTCTTTTTCCACCGTTATCTTCAGTCCCACACAATCTTAATACAACTTCAAGAAAACAGAAACAAGCTATAAAATATATCGATCTTTCTGCTAATAGAATAGCGATGATTCCAAGAAAACCTATCTGAAATGTCTATAGCAGAAAACAGAAAACATTATTAAAAGATTACCACATTAATGTATAGTCTAACAATAACAAATAGCATTATGCATTAATGGGTTTAAATAAAGAGTTTTCGTCTTTGAAGAAAACCCAAACAGATAGTAAAGATAATTTCAAGTATGTTTTTTCATACTAATAAATCCCCAACCTCTGAAAACAAGCTTTTTCAATGCTTCGGAGGCGATATGTTTGTTAACTGAAACAATAAAATTCACAGGAACAACGAATAGCTATCACAAAACATACGTGTTTCTAAAGGTTAAAACAAGATTATACTTTGAAATTCAGAGAAGACAACAAACTCTGAAATTAATAAGCTCGCCTTTCACAGATTTCTTTATATAGACATAAATATAAACAACCTCTACTCAAAATGATTAAATACGTCTTTTGAATGGTATAGATTTAAATGCTAATTTTTGTAGGCATATTTAATAAGAATTACACAAGTTTTACTATCGAGGGAACTCAATACGGAAGATAGAGAAAAAAGTTATTATTGTAAAACGTGAGGTTGTTTGAGACTTCAAGTTTCTATTGACAAATTACTGTTACAGAATCTGAATAAACAGTGAAGAAAAAAATCGTGGTTGTTATCATTATGAATTTTAGACTGGCATTAATTTATTCATTTAATATGAAACTGCTATGCCAACCACTTTGTCTCATTACATCGCATCCATCACATTTTATTAAGTCGTATAACATTAAGTAGCTGAATGGGCCATCATTGTCAGGCTATTTTTACAATAGATTGTCAAATATAAATTTTTGTTTATTCCATGCCTTCCCCGACAAACAGGCCTTTTGATCAGGACAGATTTGTGTAATTTTTCGCAAGAAACTGCGTTGAGGATTTTTCTTTCCTTTTTTTAAATTATTTACATATCTCTTCTACCGTATCACATGACTTTATTCATCAAAACCTATTAAAACGTACAACTTACAAAGTTCTTACAACTTTGGTTGTCGTAATGCTTTGCTTTCGTTTCTTTAATAAAAAATCGTCCTTGTAATGATTTTGATTTCATTTAGTGATAGAGAGCTATCATACAAGAATGCCAGCGTCCAAGTCCTGTCTTCCCGAGTCATACACACATATAAGGCCGGTTTCCCGGTTTCCATGTGATGTGTATTTCCCACATGGACGGGACGCCGATCCTTCGAAACATTACTCACCTTTGCCTGTCGAGTGGAGTGGAGCAACATGAAGTGCAATGTTGTGCTTAAGAACACAACACGTCGCCCGTTCCTGGAACAGAAATCACATTCTTACGATCATGAAGCGAACACTCTAACCACTAAGCGAGGCGCCTTCAAATTCATCCCTATAACATTCTATATTTTCCTCTTCCTATAGAGCCATCCTCCTGTCTATACAACACATAATTATTAGTCAGATCACGCCGTCAACAGCCGAAACCTTCAGCGAAACGTAAACGCAAGAGATAAAGTAGTTCAAAAGAAGTACATAAATATCGAACTGATGACGGTGAGCCTACTGAATTTTCGAAGTCACTATTAAAGTTTTCTCTCTATAAGTTAATACTCGTGTGTTGATCGTATCTTATAATCGTGTATTAGTGTTTCCATGCATTAAATCTATTAATTAATCGCTCTCGCACTCCCTGTCTTCTTTTCTCTTCTCTCTTTCTCCCCAAATACACACACACACACACACACACACACACACACACACACGCATATATATATATATATATATATATATATATATATGGGATTATGATTATAGGTTAGTGAGTAGAAAATGGTGACTTCTGGGGATATTTTTAGGAGCTCAAAGTATGGTAAAATTAAAAACAGAATTAATTCCCAGACTAGCTTTTCAGGACAATGTAATCAAAGAAAGGCTTGGGCATACGTTTAACTCTGCAAAGTTCTGTGTTCGCATTCTTGGTCAGCTCCAAACACCATGTTGCACCGTGAATGTAATAAGAAAACGGTTTTAACATGTCTTTTAAATTAAATTTAAATGTTGAAGTGAATCTAACGGTTTTCGTGTGTTTCTTAAATGTATTTTAAAGCAATATTGTAAACGCATTTTAAACGTAACAATCTGCGCATATATGGGTATATACGTGCGGATTGTTGCTTTTCACATCTAATACCAAACCCGATTGATTTGTCTTAACAGCTGTATGAAGTGATAGAGTTTGAAATATTGCATATATACGCAGAAATTCTTGTGGATTACATGTGCTCTATGTAGTAGATAATTATATTGCTGAAGGCATATTATTGTATTTGGTTACGATATGTAACTTGAAAACTGTTGAAGTATTTAGATAATTTTAAATAATCGAAGGGAAAGATAAATCTGGATTTCAGTATTTCCAGATTACTCTTTTGTTATCAACGTATATGATGGGCTATTATTTCAAGAAGTGTGTTTGAGTTAGCTACAGCATGAGTAAAAATGCTATCTTCCAAAAGAAGAAGATAAGCAGAATGTTTTGCGTAGGAACAAAATTGCTATGACGCACACATTATAAATTATTCATTTGAGGTATCCGTATACATAACTACAGCATTCAAAAGGAACTTAAGTTGTTTTCGAAGTTATGTTCCAGAATGTAAAATCTCTCCTCAAATGAAGCTCAATTTTAATTACACGGCTGCAATAGATACTGTAAACTATCTCTATCTTTTAAGACACTTTTAAAAAATAAAAAAATTGACCATTGAATATGTAAAGCTGACAAGTGCGATTAGATATAGCACATAGAATGCGTTTCACATACAGGGAAGAAATATTTTTACATGAAAGGAGGGAAACATAATACGTTTCGTGAATAGTCAGGGCACTACACAATATTACCGGTGCTGTTCTTATGACTTTGCTCATGCAATCATCAGTCACTGATAATTAAAAACACCTACTATAAGATATGCTTTATTGTCGGTTATTTAAGTTTGTCCACTTTATTGTCTTGCTATCTGCAGGCTTTTTTTTATCGAAATACTTAATTTTGACCATGGGCGGCACAATATCTAATTGAAAACAAGAATTCGAAGATTTTAAGAGAGAACTAAAATACATGATGCCTAGTTATCTTATATCAATGCATTTTACTACTGCTTGAAACAACACAAGGATGAGTTAAACAAATAAATATAATTGTTCTTGTTAGGCGTTCATGAAATGAGGAAAAGGAAGGAAATGCTTCACACGCACGCACACACACTCACACATACACACATATATATGTACCTGGGTGTAGGTATGTATATAGCGAGATAGAGAGGGAGAGAGAGAGAGAGAGAGAGAGAGAGAGAGAGAGAGAGAGAGAGAGAGAGAGAGAGAGAGAGAGAGAGACAGACAGACAGAGAGAAAGAGCACTGATTTGGGTTGAGCTGCAATAACATAATACGAAACACACAGCAAAGCAAAGCTAACTTCAAATAATATACTTCTCATGATATATTTTATTAGAATATATGTAACTGACAAGAAAATAGAGATTTCCGGGTATAATAATCAAAGTTACATTGTTTTACACTCGGAAGAGAAGGATGTTTCTTCGAATACATTTTCATCTGATGCACTATGAGCAATAAGTCAGAAATGGCGTTCTGTCGGATGTTTATGAGAAAAGAAAACCACGCTCACGATATTATTTTTTTATGCAGCTACATAGGCAGATAGAATAGCATAACCTCATTGCCATATCGCTATTTCTAATACACAGGTAGGAACATATTGTGATCACTTATTATTTCCATGGACAATATTTAGAAAATAATTATGTTCATATATCTGTTAAAATTATGTGTGGGGTATTATATATATATATATATGTATATATTGGAATTCATAAGGACCTGAATATCAATCTCCAAAGGTATGTTCATATTATATAAAGCTTTACGATATCGAGCAGAGAATGTACGTTAATTAGATCCAAGAACATTTGAATTATACATTTTCCAGTAGTTTTCTCCCTTATTTTATCTATAATATGTCTGTTCAAGGATATTGCATACAAGCTACAGATTTAAGATAAATTAAACATGAAACACTATATTATAGGTTCCGAGTAAACACCTGTATAATAAACCTAGTTTTATTTCACATATCCGATATCGAATACATTATACAGCACAGACTTAAACCATACGTGCTACACAGCATGTAAGAGTTTCAATGGTATTCGATGAAAAGGATCAGATCAGTATTGGCGACTCGTCATGAATTCACGTCAAACCGTCCCAATGTCTAAGGATCAAATGTCTAAGGATCAAATGTCTAAGGATCAAATGTCTAAGGATCAAATAGGCCCTGGACCTCAAAGACAAAGGTGAGAATGCAGGGGATGAGCAGAGTAAGTTCTCAATAAAACAGTAGAAAATCTCGAGAAACAAGCGCACCCGCACTCTAATGTAAAAAGTGATAGATTTCTGTATCTATCTATCTATCTATCTATCTATCTATCTATCTATCTATCTATCTATCTGTCTATCTATCTATCTATCTATCTTATATTCATCCATGCGTCTATGCATATATATAATGTTTGTATATACATCTATGTCTGTCTATCTGTATCCCTTTACATGATGTTTCTCATTGTATGAGTGCTTACATACATGAATATAAACATTTGTGCCAATGAGTGAGTGTGTTTGTTTGCATGTTTGTGTGTGTGTGTGTGTGTGTAGGTGTTTGGTTACTTCATATAATATTTGATATTTTACAAATCTCTACATTGATGTTTGACCTCTGTGAGTATCATCTGGTTCGTCTTTCTCGACTTTGCTATAGTAATTTGATATTTTCTTCAGCATTTGTCTCCCTTGCTAAGCAACATATTTAAACTCAACAATCAAATGGCCACAATTTTTTCTAGAATACCACTTTTTTGAAGAGTCTGGTATAACGCAAATAGCTATCATTATACACTCTGTTACAATTCTGGTGAAGTGACTTGAGTAAAAATATAAAGTATTCATTGTGTATTTGACAGTGAAACGTACGTAAATATGTCATTTGTGAAGTATTTGACACTATATATGTATGTATATATATATATATATATAT
>NC_068988.1:10477119-10479377 GCF_001194135.2 Octopus bimaculoides
TATATATATATATATATATATATATATGTATGTATGTATGTGTGTGTGTGAACGCATGTGTGTGTGTGAACGCATGTGCGTGTGCTTGCGTACGTTTGTTTGTGTGAGTGTGCATCTGCGTGTGTGTGCATCTGTGTTTGTGTATGTGTGTTTTGTGTGAGTGTGTTGTGTGAGCTGAATGAATTACTGCAACGCTAATATATTTGCACACCGCTTTTATCATACGGCACGACATCTATTCTTGACGTCTTATAACTCTCCGAAAAGAAACTACAGAAGTACACCCAAGCAGATGCATATTTCCTTATAACCCCTAGACACACATACACATACACACATACACACACGCACACACACATAAACGCACACATGTATATATATATATATATATATATATATATATATATATGTATGCATGTATGTGTGTGGTATATACATACGTACGTACATATACATATACTTTCTTTCACAGATACAATGTTTTTTGCTGCTTTACATTTTTTTTCTTTTTTGAAGTAATCAAAGGGCAAAAGCCATTGCTAATCATACTCAAAATTCTTATGTCCTGTCACAGTGAATTGTTTAGAAAAATAAATTATCTGTTCAACCACTGACACAGATAGTTTCAAACATTAATCAATACAAGCATTGATTACATTGGAATGACAGTAAAATCAATTTTCTGTTATATAATTTGAGCATAATTATATATTTTGAAACTTACAGGAATGTTTCGATATAATTCTATCAACACTCATCTAAGATTGATACTCTATGCTCTAAAATACAATATCTGACGTCGAAACGTGGCAGAGCAAACCTTAGTTCTACAATTCAACTTATTTGATACCTTTCGCCTTTTTAAAGAAGTCTTTATTTTAAAGCAGTGCTCAAATCTTCGCAATAAGCCAACCTATGTAATTTCTTTACTCCTATGTGTATGAAACAAGGCCTTATATACCATTATGGTACAAACATATGTTGAGATACCGGTCATACGGAATGACTGTTTGTTTATTTAAAAGTATATGATGGTGGCTTGTTGGATTCCGAGAGAGATTGTCTCGCAATGTCTTTCTGAACAACCTGCACAAATGGTGTGTTATACTTATCAAATATTTGTTCTATATATAAACTCATTCACTCCATTGTACCAAGGTTGACTTAACACTGCACAGTGTGCCACACATAAGGCGTCCATATGATCGCAGCGCAATATGAGAAGAAGCGTGTTGCGCAAGAAAAAAACTCACTACCCAGTCCAGGAACTGAAATGACGAAGGCTTCAACGTGTCCAAATCACTCTAACCATGCATATTTAAGAATATAGAGTTAGAAATAAGATTTATAATTACCTCTATTGAAATATCAAAAATATTGTTTGATTCATTACAACAATGCATAAACTCAAAATGTATATATAAAACAGCCAATGTTTTTCGTATAAAGTATATTTTCCACAAGAGGATATTGCATTTTTCATTTAAAAATTCACACATTAAGAAATGTTAGTCCTTTTCAATATATACACAGTCAAAGCCGTGAGCTGGCAAAAACGTTAGCACGCCGGGCGAAAGGCTTAGCGGTATTTCGTCGCACTTTACGTTCTGAGTTCAAATTCCGCTGAGGTCGACTTTGTCATTTGTCCTTTCGAGTCGATAAATTAAGTACCAGTTGAATGTCTCCCACGATAGTTAAGAACCAAATATCAAAGCTTACAGAGTCTACCATAACAACGATAATTGAACGATGTGAAAGTAAAACAACACCAACTACAACCAGATCAATAATATTAATAGTAAAAATAATAAATTCATAAACGACATTTGGCAATACGGTGTTCACAGAATATTTGACAACCTATGAGATACATTTAACTTTCATATGAATGTATACCCTAAGATTCAAACCAATATTGATAAACATTACATGTATACAAACATGCGCTCTCACACGCACATACCCATATATAAGTGGGGTTCGTTAGGATGTGTACACGCGTGTGTGTAATAGTCCGATACACACATCGCATGACGTTCTAGTGTGGGCATATATTAGGTGAGCACCAAGATCTGGTAGAAAATACCGGCTCCAATTGAAATTTGCTGTGCCAGAAACGGGACGAAGATACGAAGCATAATTCTGCACTTCACTTCATTTTTTAAATACTAATTATCTATGAATATACACAAACAGATACACGCACATTCCACATATATGCACAAATACACAAACACACTCACGTAGTTACATATATA
>NC_068988.1:10480575-10483870 GCF_001194135.2 Octopus bimaculoides
ACCTGCCTCCTTACAACATGTCCCTCCCCACCCACCCCTATTATTTCCATCACCTACATCAGATGCTTCAACACTTTACTCTTCGCATTGTATAGTAAGCATTTTTCATAAGAAATATCTCTACAATAAAGCGTCAATTAACTTTTTTCTCATTACGCTAATTAAATTCTTTGAACACGCTAATATGATTGACCATTTTATATGCGAGGCAGAATTTAGATCTAGGGAAGTACAAATTGGAGGCCATCGTAGAATATTTTTGATTAAAACTATTGAATTTATACATTGTATTTTTTTAAAGGTAGTATTTATAGATATATATTTAGTATTTAATTTCTTATCTATTTTATTACTTTCTGCTTTTCCAACTTTCTCTTCTTTTCGTCTTATTTTATATATAATCTCAAAATTTTCGATATTTTATTCGCATTTTCTTTAGTATCATCATAATCATAGCGTTCATCCTCTTATCACATTAACCGCCATTTTTTATTGACATAAGCACAAACACCAGTAACACATATATAACATTTTTTTCTCCTCATTATCATCAATACAGTCGTAGTCAATACCGATTTCATTTTTATTTTATTTTATTTTTTTTTTTGCTTTTCAATTATATTCTTCATCTACACTTACATATTTTTGGCTTATTTACTTCTTTCTTTAGTCTAGTTAGATCGATTGCAAACTGGACATACTCTATTTTCCAAAAGAAAAATGTATGTCACCGATAAATCAATAAATAGATTCCCTATCGATTCTGCTTCAATAAATAGAAGTCGTACTAAACTCTCCGGAATAACTAAATACTACTACTACTACTACTACTACTACTACTACTACTACTACTACTACTACTACTACTACTACTACTACTGTTACTGCTATTGCTGCTGCTGCTGATAATGATTATGATGATGATGATGACGACGACGACGACGAAGATTATGATGATGGTTATGATGGTGATGGATCGGTGGTGGTGAAGATAACGATGATGATTTTTATAAGAATAATAATCTTTATAGTAGTAGTAGTAGTAGTAGTAGTAGTAGTAGTAGTAGTAGTAGAAGTGGTGGTGGTGGTGGTCGTCGTCGTCGTCGTCGTGGCGGTGGTGGTGGTGATGATGATGATGGTGGTGGTGGTGGTGGTAGTAGTAGTAGTAGTAGTAGTAGTAGTAGTAGTAGTAGTAGTAGTAGTAGTAGCAGTAGTAGGAACAACACACCGATTTTAGCGTAAAAGCGTTTCATGTATCTTCACGAATCTTCGATTATGAAAATACTGAAAATTTTCAAAACTAGAAATAACATTCAATAGATGCATACATCCATGGAATATTGGGAAAGGCAAAGAAAAGAAATGGAACACCTGCTCACAAATGTCAAAATATATCGAGATATTTTCTCAAGGTGACATACTATAGTGGTTAAAGTTTTTCTTTCTTTCTCTATCAGTGTCTCCAATTGTGAGAAATGTGCATAGTAGATGTAACCTACGAGAAAACCAATTGATTTTAAACCATATTCTAGTTCGATAAGCTGATGTAATTTGTTATATTTGAAAGCCCATTGCACACATTTGTAGGTGCTGTGAGCGTAATCGGAAATAACACTGGAATGGTTTGGGAGTGGATTTCGAAGTTTACAAACTGCCATGAATAAAGGAATGCACCATATGCATAATGGAGTATAGCCATAGATGAAGGAGAAGGTGCGTGAGTTTGATAGAGTTTATTAATATAAATATCTAGATGACGTGGGAGATTATGCCACAAATGTAAGAACAATTTAAGTCCATAAAACTAAAAACAAAACTAAGCAGGGTATTGACATTGGAATTGTTTAACAAGCATGGGTAATGCTGATCTACAGTCGGGCCGCTTCGGATATGAGATGTGCAAAATGGTAATTTTTCGTTAGGCCTGCTACTCAAAAATTTCTGCGGGCCGCACTCTGTCCTTTACCCTTCTCTAGCATCAACGATATCAATACCTCTTCGTTGGCCCTCCGTCGCTTACGACGTCGAGGGTTCCAGTTGATCCGATCGATGGAACAGCCTACTCGTGAAATTAACGTGCAAGTGGCTGAGCACTCCACAGACACGTGTACCCTTAACGTAGTTCTCGGGGATATTCAGCGTGACACAGTGTGACAAGGCTGGCCCTTTGAATTACAGTCACAACGGAAACAGGAAGTAAGAGTAAGAGAAAGTAGTGGTGAAAGAGTACAGCAGGGTTCACCACCTTCCCCTGCCGGAGCCTCGTGGAGCTTTAGGCGTTTCCGCTCAATAAACACTCACAACGCCAGGTCTGGGAATCGAAACCGCGATCCAATGACCGCAAGTCCGCTGCCCTAACCACTGGGCCATTACCCCTCCACGATATCAATACCATAAAGAGGAGAAATGACACACCTCCGATATAGCATTGGAATATGTTAATTGACTACGGAAAATTTTGAAGAAATTAGAGAAAAAAGGAAGTCCTTATAATCTGCAGAGGCTTATACACACAAGTAATTGTTGGCAGACTGTATTACAACGCAAATGCTTGAGGGAGAGGATTATTAACGGTAAAGATAATCCCGGAATAGAGGCAGTAGGTATCACGTTCCGTGCAGCGATGTGCTGATGTCGATCGTACATTAAGAGAGGTGATACTATCTGAAGGATGGAGATCAAAGTGAAGTAATCCAATAAAACTGTAATAAGAAGTATTGAAGAATTTTCGATGCTTTTCCAACATATTCAGGGGTTGTGAGTCTTTCGTCCTGTTTCAATAAGGCTGAATCTACTCAGGATCTTGTTCAGATGTGTACATGTCTTGATCACAATGCTTTTGAAAATACAACGTCAGATCGTCTTCAGATACTGCTAACCCAGCTGCTAAGCTACTGCTAAGCTGCTGCTGCTGCTACTACAACTACTACTACTGCTACTACTACTACTACTACTACTACTACTACTACTACTACTAATAATAATAATAATAATAATAATAATAATAATACTGCTGCAGCTCCTGCTGCTACTACTACTACTACTACCACTACTACTACTACTACTACTACTACTACTACTACTACTACTACTACTACTACTACTACTAGTGCCACCATTACTGACGATGATAATGATTATGATGGCGGTCGTAGTCGTAATAGTAGTAGTCGTATTAGCCATTTGGTCGCGTGTGTTTCTACTTAATATAATTCAGTTCGCATTATAATCAATAGTTAAACATACACACACATAAATGCATACATATACATATTCATGGATATATATATATATA
>NC_068988.1:10485112-10485933 GCF_001194135.2 Octopus bimaculoides
TATATATATATATATATATATATATATATATATATTTGTGTGCGTGTGTGTGTGTATGTGTGTGTGTGTTTGGGTATGTGTGTGTGTAGTGCCTCCATCGATTGACAACCGATGCTGGTATGCCAACGTTTCCGCAACTTAGCGGTTCGGCAAATGTGACCGTTGGAATCAATAGTAGGGCTACGAAGAATAAGCCGTGGTGTCGATTTGCTCAACTAAAGGCGGTGCTCCAGCATGGCCGCAGTAAAATAACTGAACTAAGCAAAAGAATAAAAGAATACATATACATATATATATACATACAACCACAAACACACACACACATATATAAACACATATGTATGTATGTATGTATGTATGTATGTATAGAGTGATAGATAGATAGATAGATAGATAGAGACAGAGTGCGAGAAAGAAAGAAAGAAAGAAAGAGAGAGGGATAGACACATATGGACATATGAGTGTGTGTATGATTGTGGCATTAAAAATTCCTATGAACTTAGGGCTATTTATGAGACATTCTGTCTCGGTGAGGTTATATCTTTCGCATGGTAATTATGGATTGCTATATCAGTAACGAAGCAAACGCATCCCAATCTGGAACACACACGAACAGACTTACACCCCAACTACGTACGATGGTATGGTCTTACATTAATGAGGAAACTCTTAAATTAAATTTATTATTCGAGAATGCAATTCATTTCTATAAACATATGTACGCATATATACATGTCTGCTTGCGCTTGTGCCTACGCCTATAAGTGTGTGTGCATATGTATATGTATATATGTACATATATATATATATATATATATATA
>NC_068988.1:10486230-10498326 GCF_001194135.2 Octopus bimaculoides
TATATATATATATACGCATGTATGTGTATATATTTATATTCACAACTGTATTTGAATGCACTTGTGAGACAATCTGTATGCATATGAGTATGCGTGCGAATATTCGCGCAAGCACGTTCCCTGTTTTGTAGATGCGGAAAAATAACTTTCAAAATCTATAGAAATGATTAATTCTGAAAATTCCCAACTGAAATTATAATATATTGTCCTGGATAAAAATCGATTTTATTTGCTATAATTAATTTCGCAGTAACCGCAATTATAAAATCAGAAATTGTATAATACTTATTAAACCTATTCTTACTGTGATGTCTCTCAAAGATTGGGGTCCTGCTATCAACGGTGAAGATCAATGATATTGACTATTTAATTACTGCAGACTAGTAGATATAATGGTGATTACTTATTAAGCAAATCGATTTGAAAAGATTGTACATTACTGGAGATTATAATTACGTTTGACCTAAGCACACTTACATAAAAAGTGATACACACATTCATACACACGCCCCAAAATACACATACATACTCAAGCACATATAACAAACTAAAAAAAAAACGCATATGCACCCAAATATATGACTATAGGTAATGAAGTTCCACTTAGAACAGAATACAGTATAAAACTTGTGGCTAAAATTTTCCGTTCCTATATGAAAACTTATATTGCGCGGTATTTTCAATTGACATGACTATTCTATTATTCTCCACCATGTGTCTACTACTACTACTACTACTACTACTACTACTACTACTACTACTACTACTACTACTACTACTACTACTACCTATGGTGTAACGGATAAAAACAGCATTAATATTTCCAGCATCAACACCGTAACAAGTGGAACAGCGATGGTGATGTCAACAACAACCATAATAATAAAGATAATGATGATTATGATGATGATGATGTTGATTATGATAATGATAATAATAATAATAATAATAATAATAATAATAATAATAATAATAATAATCATAATCATAATAATAATAATGAGAAGAAGAAGAAGAGTAAATCTGAAAGTTACGTTCAATTTTAAAGGTCTTGTAACAAGAGTCTATTTCACGCACACCGCGTAAAAAAATATTCATTAGAAACGGAAACATTGAAGAAACCGTATTAAGAAGCAGGTATTTACCTTCCCATGGTTTCCTTCAAGTAAACAGTTTTCGAAAAAAGTGCTTCTAGCAGTAACCCACCTTGGTATATGTTATATTCCCAAATCTATTTACAAACTCAGGATATGGCATCAGGTCAACAACCGATAAGATAATGAATCGTTAACAAACATATTATTCAATAACGTATGCGTTTAAAAATCTCATATCAACTCAACTTGCTATTAACTGCATGTGAAGCATAACTGAATCGATATCATCAGTAGTGTTCCAGCCATGAGCATCACGACTGTTTCCTGAGGATTACATCTTTTATGTTTTATTTGATTCGGTCATAGGACTGTCTATCTCCTCATGCACCAACTTGAAGAATTTTGAGGATCGACCTCATTACTTGTTTCTTTTGAATCTGTTACTTATTTTGTCGGGCTTTTTAACAACTGTTATGTTACAGAAAAACACACTGGCTGTCAATAGCTGTAAGAGGTTCAAACACACGAAAACGAGATACAAACACATACAAACACACACGCACAAATAAACACAAACGCACACACTCACACACACACATACACACACATGTAGAAGTGTGTCAATGAGGGACACCTGGTTGCTATTTCAATTCGAACATATGCCTATATACTTTTCGTTGTGATTCTCATCATTCGAGTCTGTTTAACATGTAAATCATTCACACGGCTCAATAATGTAGTGAATCTCACATTGAAACTACTTAATTCTCTGTTTATCTCTTCTATCTACATACGTATGGATGTGTATGTGTATGAGCGTGTGTGTGTGTGTGTGTGTGTGTTTTTGTGTGTGTGTATTTATACATATGTATATATGTGCATGTGTGTATATGTGTGCATGTATGTGTGTACGTATGTGCGTATGTGCGTATGTATGTGTGTGCGTTTTTGTGTGTGTATGCATGTGTGTGTACTATGTGCGTATGTATATGCGTGAGCTTGTATGTGTGTATTTAGATATGTATGTGTATGTTTATATGTTTGTATATGTATGTGTATATGCGTGTGTACGTTTGTGCGTATGTATGTGTGTGCATTTATACATACATGTGTGCATGTGTGTGTACTATGTGCGTAGGTATATACCTGAGTTTGTATGTGTGTGTCTATATGTTTGTATATGTGTGTGTATACGTGTGTGTAGTATGTGCTTATGTATGTGTATGCGTTTGTGTGTGTATATATACATGTGTGTGTGTGTGCGTGTGTACCTATGTGCGTATGTACGTGTGTGCGTTTGTGCGTGTGTTTGTGTGTGTTTGTGTTTGTCCCTCCACCAGCTGGTCTTCGTTTGCTTACATTCCCAAATTTTACGGTTCATAAAAATAACGATTGAAACAATATCAGACTCAATGAATTTGTCATCGCCAGTAGTTAATGAAAAAAAAATCTGTGTTCGAATAATCCATGTAAATCTTGTCCAAGCATGCCTACAGTCCAATGACTAGAAGAAGTATAAGTTAAAAAGATTAAAAAAAGAAAAACATCTTCCTTGATAAGTTATCAAAACGTAACGAAGTAAATGTGTATTTAAATGCATTGGTGTTTTGAGAACAGTGAACACTTTTTTTTAGTAACAAATATTAATTCAGTGTGATTTTGCAAAGTCCGGAAAAAAATTCTGAATGATGTCTCTCTCTTCTTAAATATCCCTACGAAAGGATATCATCCACCGTACTTATTGAATTAATATATAGTTAATCACTATAAAATATAAAGAATACTACAAGATTTATCGTCACATGTATTATAGCGACTAAGACAACTTACCCTGCCGTAGTATTCACACGAAGAACACCAATATGCTTCCTTTAGTTGATAAAGGAAAGATACACCCACACGCAAACACTCTCACACATGCAGACACACACACACACACACACACATATACACCCCGTCCCCCGGTGAGAAGGACTATTGGCTCAAGAAACAGCATTAAGATTTACGGATTGCGACAACTGAAGTTAACAAATTTAGATTTGGTATTCTGAACTCTTTATTGAATTAGTGGCGTATTCATACTTTCACGATAAGTGATTTAAAACAATCTGAAGACTTATAATGATGTGAAAAGAACGTACATGAATAAGTGAAAGGGAAGAAATACAATGCTTTTAGAAGTTTAGCGATGAACGCCATCTGCATGAAAATAAAAACCAAGTAAATCACATTATATCTAATGTAATACGGAAAATCATCTAATTAGATATATGTATAGAGTGAGGAGAAAACATTAGCCGCGTGTGTGTGTGTATACACACACACATGCATATATGGGTACAGGACGTCACCAATGGTGCAAATAACACGAAATACGTTAAATATGAGAATAAAAATGGAAAAAAGAACATGTAAATATAGAGTAAAGGAACCCTCGTCAGTTGTCGGCTGTCTTTCTACTACTCATTTTGAGCATTCAACAGCAATGCTGGGAATGAGGATTAGATAGACAGCAGACCTAGTGTAAATATGAGAAGAATATGGGAACCGGTATTAAGGAAGGATAGAAAAATATTAGGTTTATAAGCCCTGAATTTCTCTCTATAATTGCCCACAGGAATATAACGTAATGGCTAAGAGTGCTGGCTACTAACCCCAAGATTGCGAGTTCAATTCTAGTGAGTGCTAATCAATTCCGATCACGAATAGCCTAAGAAGAAACCCTATTCTACATGAAATTACATGGCCAGTTCCACACAGCTAGTTATGATAAGTTTATTGGGCTTCGTATATTTGTAACCTCAATCTCACATTGATGGCACGCACTAGTGTCGTACTCTATAGTAATGAGGAAGGCGATGGTTTACGATGAATATTAGTAAATTGGAAGTGAATATATAGATGTTAGCTTAAGTCGTAGTACTCCTCAGGGATTCTAGCTTATCAGAATCCGACCGGATTAGAAGACAGAAAGAAAATCGCTCGGATAAATGCGACATGTTAAATCTTTCCGATTCTCTAACGATTTTACTGGCTAGCCACATCGACTGCTGCTATCGCTGCTTCTACATCTGCTTCTGCTGTTACTATTACAACAAAGAAAAAGAATTATTTTTATAGTTATTATCTTTATTATTAACTTCTCTATAAGAAATACTAGCAATGCAATTTTACAGTTTCTGTTGTTTTTAATTCAATCAAGCTCACTGAGGGA
Source organism: Octopus bimaculoides (assembly GCF_001194135.2). Classification (NCBI taxonomy): domain Eukaryota; kingdom Metazoa; phylum Mollusca; class Cephalopoda; order Octopoda; family Octopodidae; genus Octopus; species Octopus bimaculoides. The sequence continues at coordinate 10,490,542 of NC_068988.1, forward strand.
CAGTGAAGTGACATTTGATATATAAGAAATCAATGGTTTTTATCTGATCGCCATGTTTTTAATCTTATGCAAACACCCGTTGATATAAACTATAAAAAAATCATTTAGTTGCAATAATGTGATTATTTGCTGAATCTGAAAAATAAAGATTCTTCAACTTAACTAAAAGAGTATTATCTATAATCCACAGATCAATAATACTGCAGCGACATATCATAGTGAATGAAGCTGTTAAAGTTGATAAAATTAATGTCTTTAATGCGCATGCGGGATAGTTTCGATAGCAGGTTTTGTAGCAGACATAATGAAACGATAGATTATTTTGTCAGTAACTGTTTCTAAACTCCTGATAAATTGGATGAACTGGATAGGCGAATTACAGGTTGCAGCGTCTGTAGATTTGACGATTACGAGCTGATTATTGTTTAATATTCGCATTAATAGTTTTGCAACATGAATCCTTTCAACGCGCACATTTAAATATGTTTAGCTGCTGCATTGTTTCTGCTATTCTGTAGTCACGAATCGGATTTGATCGAATAAACGTATGACTTTCATATAGACAGATGATCAACTATGCAGGAGTTTCAGATGTATTGTTACTGATACCCCATATTTCCAAGTATATTTGGAAATTTTAACATAAAACGAATAATCACTGGTGATAATCTCTGAGAGTACAGTGAGATGAACTCTAATCATCATCCAGTTTGCAAGTATTTTTTCCTCAAAGTCACCTGCAACCTAATTAAAACTTGAGCGATGTTATTGTTAATGTGGATCGTTGAATTTTCCCCCACAAACTTGCTTCTCAACCACATCCGTCTGGGTTAAGTCTCACTCTGGAACATCTTCAGCAAGTTCTTTTTACTATGGCTCGAGCTGACTGAAGCCTTGTGAGTGCATTTGATAGATAGAAACCGAATAACACACACATACGCACACGCACACACATGCCTAATGTCTGTCCCCTCCTATAACTGCTTGACAACCGGTAGTAGTACGTTTAATGTCACCGTAAATTATCGGTTCAGCAAAAGATATATGTTATATTTCGTCAAATTGTTTCGAACAATATTTAACACAAGTAACTTAGTTCTGTTTATGATATTACAGAGAATATGCGCAATCGAGTTTGCCAGCAGTACAATGCTGATTTAAGATGCAAATTTTGATAATGCACACACACAGACACACACACAGACAAACACACAAAGTTAATTACATTTCCTTGCAATCAAGTACACAAATGTAACGAAGTTGTTTAAAACATAGATATTGTTCATTAAAAGAGATGAAGAGCTGTGATACTCATACTATCGTAGCATTTGTGAACACCTTTTTGTCAATACTATGGTATGGAAGATTATAACTTTCAGAACACTTGTTTTGCTGGACATATAGCATGCAAATACAGTAGAGAAGAAAAAAGCAACGGAGGAAGCTACTAAGGTGTCACTTGATACAGTAGTTATAATATTCTTGTCTGCTGTAGGTACAAGGCCCGAAATCTTGGGGGAGGTGACCAGTCGATTAGATCAACTCCAGTAACAACTGGTACATAATTTATCGACCCCGAAGGGATGAAAAGCAAAGTAGACCTCGGGTGGAATGTGAACTCAAAACGTAAAGGCAGGCGAAATACGGCTAAGCAATTCGCCCTGTGTGCTAACGTTTCTTATTTCTTTAATGCCCACAACGGGTTACACATATATAGGGGACAAAGAAGGACAGACAAGCGGATTAAATCGATTGTATCAACCCCAGTGAGTAACTGGTACTTATTTAATCAACTCCCAAAGGATGAAAGACAAAGTCGACCTCGGCGGAATTTGAACTCCGAACGTAAAGACAGACGAAATACCGCTAAGCATTTCGCCCCGCGTGCTAACGTTTCTGCCAGCTCATCGCCTTACGGTAGTTATAATATTTTAATACTCATTATAACGCAATCGAATAAAAGAGAATGACAGATTCAACGCTTTTGTTAGAAACATATGGCGTCCTAAACAAAAGGGAAATTTCAAGTTTGAAATGCCATTGTTCATGCGTCTGATCGAAAATGGCTGATCAGGAGTTTAATAAACAACAAATCGTTATCATCAGTCATTTTGATATTATTTGTCTAAAAGGAAATAAAAACATTACGAATCTAATCAGAATTCTTTTTGCAAGGGAAAACAAGGCGTGTATTCCATTCAGTTACTGTGCAGTGTGTTGTACTGTAATGAACTATTATTTCACATGGAATAACTTTCACACTAACATTTCAATATCATGTAATTAGCAACAAACAAAAGAATTAGGTATAGCTTCATTCATAAATGATAGTTTTAAAAATTCCAGCATAAAATATAGAGATATAAATTAAGAGAAATTTATATTTTTAATTTCTCGTAAACAAATATATATATATATATATGCACATATACTAATAATGGTCTCAAAGTTTAGCTCAAAACCGGCAATTTCAGGATAAGTATATGTGGATTACATGGACCCCAGTGCTCTACCGCGAAAGAGTTAATGACGTCGGAAGGATTAATGATGAAATCGACCGTGGCGGAATTTGAACTCAGAACGAAATGTCACTAAGAATTACTTCCCGGCGTGCTGATGGTTCTACCAGCTCTGCTAGCCGTTAGTCATAAAAGAAAAAAAAGACGAAAAAGGTGAAAATAAAAAATAAAATGGCAACTGAGGATATTAAATTCTTAGAATTAACCGCTATAAAATATTTATGAACAAGCAAAAAGTTATATGAGATTATTACCATAGCTCTTCAGCTTCTTCCTAACTAGTTGTGCATGGTTAGAGTTAACTACGAATAATAACTGTAAGACAATTACATTCCTAAAAATGTTAACGATATGAAGTATTACCTGATATATAATAAATACCTTTAAAATAGCTGTGTACAAATCAACCTATTAAAGTCTACTGATATTTTGAATGGTGGGCAAAGTCCATATTGAGAAAGAGTGCAGTAAAAACAAAGACGAACTGCGTTATAAGTGCATTATATAGGAATTTATGCACTACATAAAATGATATTTGCAAAAGACTAATGAAAAGAAACCAGTATTAAAACAGTTGTTTATGTCGAAAACATAGAATTATTAGACATTAAACAAAAATGTATAAATAACGTTATGCAGCAATGTATGTAGTGGGAAGTTAATGAATATACAGCAACTTGATAATAAAGAAGGAAACTATACTGGGTGTTATAAATTAGGGGAAAAAAATTACTACCTCACTAGAACGATGAAGGCAATTCTTTAAATTAAGCATGCACTGAAAAGCGGCAGAAAGTAATACAGTTAAATATAAAAAAAAAATACTAATTCAAACCCCATAAGAAGTTTCTTACTGCAATATAGAATATCGATGAGTTGAATAAGTTAAAACAACTAATAATTAGATAGAAAAGGTAAGGATAACAACCACGATATTCGACCCGGGGACCTTTTCAAACCTCAGGAAAGAAATATTAAGCAATGTTTTCATGTAATACTTTTTTCCTTCGAACTTAGAATTCACTATTTGTTGAGTAAGACGGCCGCAGCGCCTTCGAATGACGACATGTCTGGAGGCGATGTAAGCGTTATAACCCCGTCCCGCTAGCAGCACCCCTGCGGTGTGTATGAATGACTATGCATATACTTGTGTATGTGTGTAAGTGTGTCTGTATAATTATGTTTCTGTATGCCTGTCTGTGTGTCTATCTAACTTCCTATCTATTAATTTATTTTTAGTACTTCTCTGCACATAGATCGAGAATAGCATTTGCCTCAGTATTTTCTTCTGGTGAGCGAATTTCGTCCAATATTCTTCATATATAAATATTCTAAACTATTCCATTGGTTATAAATGTTGGGGCTTCTGCATAATCTAAGATGGGGTACAGAAGGAAATATCAAATAGCAATTGTTAGCAAGTTTCTCAAAATATCTTACTCGGATATGTTGAATGATGCTGGAATGTCCTTTCCTAAACACGTGAAATTGTTTTCTTCGTCATGATATGTTACCTATTGGAATATGGGCTCCTCTTTATTTACATAGAAGTTAATGCAATTCTCTAGAAGGCCTCTTGAGACTGGTTCATGGAAGTTACATATATGGAGCGTTCAGATATCGAGTTCACATAGTTAAAGAACAAATGCAAAACAAATATTATGCCAGTGGATGTCAAACAAAGGATCTGATCTGATGCAATTTTATCTCGTATATTCTGTGAATGTTATCTCGTATATTTTAGGAATATTTCTATGTGTCCATGTAATAATGTTCAGAAAATTATTCCTCGGCAAATTGCTAGAGTTTGATGCATGAACATGAGCAAGTTTCAATGGATTGATTCAACTGTATTCCAACAGATATATCTATAATTTTGACAAGAATGGAAATAACACTAGATTCTTGATAATATTTATGATTGTAATTGATTTTAAAACGAAGAATACACAGTGTGATAATGTATTGTGTCCGATGCACCTCAAGCATCACCAATTCAAGACTATTGCAATAAATATATTCCTTAGAAATCTTTAGGTTTGACTTACTTGAAATATCTGAATATTTGAAAGGGATTTATTTTGTCACAATAATTATAACATTAGACGTTATGTCCAAAAATTTGGGAGCAACATTTTTTTGTCTTCACGCCTACTTGTTTTCCTCAATATATCAGCTTCTTTTATTTGTATGTACAAAATTGTAGATTAGATTCGAACTTGTATCATTACATCTAAATTAATTTTTCCTAATACGTATCTACGCTGTAAACATTTATATATTCGGCAATAATTTGTTCAATGGTTATCGGAGATGAAACGGATAGAAAAAGTAATGTAGATGTAAAAATATATATGGTCTATAGTCTTTCATCTCGAAAGATGATGCTAATGGCCTGTAAAATTATGGCTTTGCTGTTTTATATTTTCATAGTATTTAGTTTCGCACTGGTACGTGATCAAATTCAAATTTGATTTTCTCGTGTCGGTTATAGAATTACCAAGAATATACACAGATATGTTAATTTGCACGTGCATTCTCCCATAAAGCGTTGGCCTTACGTCTATTGGATGCGATTTTATTAAATATCCATTTACCTTGATATAATAAAGTATTGAGAAAATTAGATGAGGACGTTTCTTGATATTCTTCAGATTTTAGATTCAGTATGTATTGAAAGTAAAAAAGGAAATCACAAATTGAAGTAGCATGAGACATGAATTCGAAATTTGATATTAATATACTTTGAAGAACATAAATAGTTGAAATACATCGTAAAAAACATTTATATAATTTATAATACTGAGTATTTTATATATACTCTTCTTTCCTGCTTTTTAAAAAAAATATTTTGTTTCTTTCATTCACTTGTTTCTAAGATGCAGCAAGGCGTTCAAGGGTTTCGTTGATCTATGGATCTCAGTTTCTGAACAGCCAAAACTTTGTTTTGTCGATATTTTATGAACGAACTGCTATATAAGGGCAAGAAGCAAAAGTGAAACGCAAACTGACTTGAACAAACAAACGAAGTATATAATCTGCCATTAAAACTAAATTCTTTTATACTCAGGACCATTTACGAGTATGGTATGTCATAAGATTAATAGTATAACAAAATAATAACAACTAACACAATAACACATTAACCCAATAACTGTAGAACTGGAAGAAGATTATATACCATGGAATCACACAAGGTTTCTACAACAAAATTATTTCCCCCAGTTAACAGAATGGTTGAAATTAATACCATCATACAAGCTCGTCTAAATTACTAATGTTCAGCCACCAGGGAATCAAATTTCCGTAAAGCATTCATCATCGGAAAAAAATAAAGAAGTCTCAACCATATCGCAACCATGACTTCTAAAGAATTATACACTTTGAAAGTTTGGGGCATCAGGTATTTCATATTAACGCAAAATTATTTCATCTGTGAGATTAAAAGAAAATAAATAGCATCGGCAGATTTATAGAGATAATCAGAAGTTTAGGTATACAGTGTGGCCATAAAAATTATTGAGAAAATATTGCGGGTAATTAAAAACCTCAAATGATGCGGATGAAATGCTGATAACGAAAATAATCTAATATTTCATATATGATGCCTATTTTATTGATGAAGCATCTACCAACCCTGTATACCATAGGAAAATGTACGTAACAACCTATGAGAATTTACTAAAGTCATGCAAATATTAAAATGATGTCTGTTTAGTATATCTGATGAAGTTTAGAAATACGATAGTGATTTTTAACATAAGCAATAAATCCCCAACATTTGGTTGAAATAGTTGAAAATAAAATTTTGGTATCGGTGTATGTTTGTTGGCCCCGAGTAACACATAGCAAACTTGACTTGTTGGAATGCAGAATAAGAATGAAAATGGGCGTTTCTACATACAGTAGGATGTGTTAAACGTGTGAGTTCCGTAAAACCACAATTTCAAAGTTTGTTGAAAACAAACATTCAAAAAAATATACTTAAACATAAACAAAGGAACTCTGGAGCAATGCATGACTCATATTTAGGTTATTTAAATTATTCTGAGAAGATTTTGGTATGACCATTCGTCTGTATGTAGTATGCCTTATTTACAAGAATTGTCTTGGACCATAATGTCTATTAGTATCAAATATCTGTACGTATAAGATCGAATGAATGTTCTGTACATATGAAACAACACTAAATAAAAGGAGGGATAAACATTTACTAAAGAAATTGATAGAATATGATAAATTGAGAACAGTGTTGTGGAACACGTACATTGTCTCTGATGATGTGATAAATGTAAACCATTGAGATATCTTAATCAGATAGTTAAGGATCTCCCTTAATCAACGTTGAGGATACGGTTGTTGCATGAACTTAATTACCCACCCAGCACTTACATATAAAATGAAAAGTATTCTATAGACACATGTGCCTTTCCTTTAATTAACATATAGACCCAGCATCTAAGACTTCAAAAACGCTGTACTTTTTAACTTAAGACTAAAAACGACCGATCTATTCTTTTTTCACTCCAAAGGTGAATTATCACGATAATTTGCATAAACAAAATTCAACAGCTTAGCAAAAAAGGAGGGATATACTCCTATCATTCAATACACTAACGGTGTTTATACAACACGAGATCTAAAATAAACTGAAATGCAATAAATTTATGTGGGAAACCACAAAACAAATTAACGAAAACATTAAGCAAATGGAAGAATACCATCAGCATCGCAACACTTGATTATATAATGTTGTTAACACTGCAAGAACATGGAGCGACAATCTCTGGCGTTTGTTGTAGCTGTCAGAAACATGTTTAAGCAACTGAGAATAATAATAGTAACTATAACAACAATCACAATATTATGAATGATGATGATGATAATACTAACAAAGAATACTACTATTTTGTTTCTTTAGGAAATATGTCTAGGCAATAGTAAAGCTTACATTAACACTTGCTGCCAAAATGCGTTGATTTTATAGTTACTGTTCAATATAACCTATATGTTAAACATTGTACTGAAGTATAATATAACCTTGAGAAATCATGACACTTATTACAGATCGGATGATGGTAATCATAATATTCGGTAATAGAAATTATATAGAAATTGACATATGAGAATTCAGCATTGTACAGATGACATAGGAAATGTTGAACAGACAAAAGTTATAGCTACAGTAAAAATAAGTATCAACCGAGGAAAACTGCCAGGAGATGAAACAATCCCATACAAATATATATATATATATATATATATA
>NC_068988.1:10499856-10501425 GCF_001194135.2 Octopus bimaculoides
ATATATATATATATATATATATATAGTAGACAAGTTCTCGTGTTGACCTGTTCGACCAATACCTATCACAGCAGTGCCTCGTCATGGCCGTAGTCTAATGACTGAAACAGTCAAAAGAAAAATAAAGGAAAAATATATCTTTACTTCCTGTAATCAGACGTACAACATCTAATATAAATACATTCTTTACATTTATACATGTATATATGACTAAATTGTTAATAGAGAAAATTAGAATTCCTTCAGCGAACACCAAATTATGTGATAACCAAAATATTTCAAATACAACAAAACTCTTGAAATTTTCCTCATTCCTCAATAGAATTAACGGCTTAATGCATATGTTGATGAATTAAAAACATACCCTCCACACAAAAGAGGTGCGGCGTTCAGACACACGCACACACATAGTCATATACATACATACGCATATATATATATAAAAATATGATAGATCGCTAACCACTACACAGACTTTTTTCTTTTCTTTCTTTGTGTGTTCCTTTCTGTAGGCTCGAAACGTTAAAGACTTTTTCACTTCCCGAGAGTTGAACTAGTACATCTGTTTGTTTTGTACACCACCTGTCTTCGTTTGTTGCTTTTTTTAATTATCCCTATATATATATTTATATATATATATGTGTGTGTAGGGGGGGGGGCATGCGAAAATAGGATTCTTTAGAGTTGGCAGTGTGTAAGATGAAAATAAGCACACACACACAGACATTCACACTCACAGACATACACACATACACACAGACAATCTTTTTATGAATTATATGGCAATTGATAGATTATACAGATATAACATCTGTAATTATAATGCGGAAATGAATAAAGGGCTTTTTACATACAAAGGAAGTTGGAAAGAGCAATTGGTTGCATGTAACCAACAGAGAGATAATAGTAAAACTCTTTAACCGCTTCAGAACTATCTTGGTTTCATAGTAAGTGTAAATTTAATCAAAACATCGACTACATCTAGTCATCACTCAGCCTGAAGTACAAAAGTATACATTTGAGAAGAACAAAGAGAAGCAGACGAAACATGTGTTAAGAATGACAGGTAAAACGGATATTGAAATAAATTATCTATCATTTATCACTAGACAAATGTGTACGGGGACAAAATAGTTACAAGTATATCTCCACAACTTTCATATTTGTACTCGGTAACATATAACGTAACGGAAATCAAGGCAATTTAAAAGATATTTAGATAAAATCGAAGGCAGACAGTTTACATTTTTCCTTTAATGTTAGAAGTAGGATGAAAACCGTTTAATCGATAGGAAATGTATATAAAATAAATCATAATCGAAAAGGAGAAATCTGTGATGTACAACGCAAATACCGATATTGGAATATATTCTAAAGACGTTTACGATAGTATATAAATAGAGTCAAAACTCTCGTAACGCGCCCAAAATGCATCTTGATTCTTAGATAAGCAATACAGACTGATATGTTATTAAAACTATATGAAGTTCTATATTATATATGCATATATAGATACACACACATTCAGATACATACATACATATATATATATATATATATATATATATA
>NC_068988.1:10501698-10502450 GCF_001194135.2 Octopus bimaculoides
AGGTAGAAGAAGAAGAAGAAGAAGAAGAAGAAGAAGAAGAAGAAGAAGAAGAAGAAGAAGAAGAAGAAGAAGTAGAGACAGAAACAGAGAGTAAAAAGAGAGAGAGAGAAATAGATAGATAGATCACAGATGAGATCGAGAAAATCTCAATATAGGAAACACTTTCTAGTGCTCACATGATTTGAACTTATAGACTAATAGCTTCACCAAACAAGCAGCGTAAAGAGCGGCTATAAGAGGGAATCCAAACGAGAAGATATAGGAACAATGATTCAAATAAAGAGAAAGAACCTCGGGTTTTAACACTCGCAATATATAGACTCAAAAGTTTCAGGCTGAGAGGCTCTGGATTTACCAACGTTTCTTTGCTTCGATTTGCGGCTGCGAAGGTTTGACCCACTATATCTGCCAATACATGAAGTAACTCTGAGCCCTTATACAACTCTCCGACTTGTGACCCGTTCTCCCGTATAATTTTTGAGTCTATGTACTCTAAATTTGTTCTATATAAACAATTCATATACATTCATACTTGATTGTTTTTTTACCTGAAAACTTTGAGCCTGCTTTCTCTTTATATCCTTATATATACATGTATACATACAAACATGCATATATATATATATATATATACATAAACACACACACTCACACACACATATATATATATATATATATATATACGTACATGGGCACATATACATACACATACACACGCACATACACACACACACACACACACACATATATAT
>NC_068988.1:10502513-10507845 GCF_001194135.2 Octopus bimaculoides
ATATATATATATATTTATACGTGCATACATACATATATATATTAATATTATTTCTTTCAGTCATTGGACTGCAGCCATGCTGGGACACCGCCTAGAATAATTTGTAGTCGAATGTATCGAGTTCAATATTTTAAATTCTTGGTACTTATTCTATCGGTCTCTTTGCCGATCCGATAATGTTACAGGCACCTAAATACACTCACACCGTTTGTCAAGAGGTGGTGAGGGACAGGCATAGATACAAAAACACACATAGATGCAGCGACACACACGTGCGCGCGCGTATAAATGTATGTAGTTTCCGTCTACGAAATTCACCCACAACCCGAAATCAGACACGCCATACACATATGTGAATCTATGCGCGCAGTTTCTAAAAGCGCTCGCGTGGAACTAACTTCTCGAACATGTAATCATGAATATCTTTAGTGATGCTTAGTATCTGCCTATTTGCATGAGGATGTGATTGTATTCCATAATTGTTGAATACTTCCAGCTGAAACGAAACCACCAGCACAACACAATATTGAATTACATCTGTTGCAATATTTCAATACGGTATTCAATTAATTTCAAAAGGCTATCTAATCAATCACTACAATATTACATCCTCAATAGCAGTACACTTTATTCTCTACGCACTTACCATATCTCTCATTGTTATAGTATCCTTTGTTCCTTTTACATTGTATATTTAAGTTATGTTCACTTCACCCATAACGTATCTTTTAAGTATTTATTTCATTTTTGTTCTTCCATATTAATTTCAATACGCAAGATTTCCTTTATTCTATCGTTTGGTTTTCTTTTTTGAACATATTGTATATCTGTCATTCTAATTCCTTCACTATACATCGCATTCTTTAAATCATCCCTTCTAGGGCCGTTTAAATTCAATAAGGAATTGTATAATTTCTGTTTCTTGCCTTTTACCACTTTTATTTTTATTTTATTTCATTTTTGTTATTTCCATCGAAATTAACTTTTCCTTTTGTACAGCGTAGTCAAATGTATACTTAACTGCGCTCCTCTTTACAATAGTAGTTCCACCTAACACATTCATTGATATGAATGCTTTTATATATACATATATGATTATATATCCATGCATACGTAGATACAGTCATATATGTGGTGGGGTAGGCAATAAAGTGAGAATCGTGACATACGTTCTTCCTTGCTGACTTTTTGTTCGCTCTTGTGAGAATCTGAAGTGTATCTATTCGATTATTTAGATACATTTCATTGCTTGAATATTCCTTTATTATTTAGCACGCCATATAAGAATAATCTGGGAAGAAGCTATCATTTCTATGAATAACCTCATTCTCATTATGAGTAGTAGGAGCAACCATATTATGCTTCATATTACTTAAGTAGCCGTATTTCATTGCGTGATATAAATGAATGATCAAACGTACCTTGGGTGCCTAGAGGCCCTGCTTACCTAATTTTTCCTATTGTGCTTCTTTTTCTGTTACTATATTTTAAGGTACTCACAGCGTAATGACATTTTTCCTTATAATGTGTATCTGTGTAAGTCCTAACGTTTTGGTTATGCTTTGCCATTCTTTATGATTCTCCAGGCACCTATAATTCTTTGGATTATCCTTGGCTCTTCACTGCTTGTATTTTGCTCAAATCCATCTCAGGAACTTTATATCAGGATATTTATCTATTTTTATTTTCAGTACACGACTATTGGTTGACCACATTTGCAGCTGCGATGCCAGTCTATTATGGAGTTGTCAGCCATTAAAGCACCATTCCCCTTTTCAGCTTGTAAACGCTGTGAGGCAACGTACCATTATAATATTTTGCATCTATCATATATTATTTTAAGCCTGTACACGCACCTGCAGATATTGTAGTTTCTCCGATTACACATCTGTATCATGTTTATGTTAATGAAATTGTAATGTTACAAATTATTATATATTCAATAACATTATGTACACTCCATAGCAGAGCAGTCGTAAGGTTATCAGAAAATATAGGTCGACCATTGAGTGACGAAACCTTAACACAACTACAGCTGTATTTTACCATAATCAAATACTGGAATATATTTGGTTAAGAGCTCCATCAATTCTGCTGTCTAACCTTCGTACTAGGGCATTGGTACTGCTACAAAAATGGTGAATACCCCTCTGAAATTCTTCTTTTGGGAAATGCATGAAAACCTAAAAGAGAACCGCTGAAAAATAATCTCCGTAAAACTAGTACATTAACTCAATATGTTTAAGAAATGAAATGACGCCAGAGAATCAAAAGTAGAAAATTTTATTACATGTAAATCTAGGCTATTGATAATCCAATGATCTGTCTCTGTTGGCACCTACTATATAGATTTAGGAGTGCAACTGAACAGGGCGCTTATTTAGATAAATTGTCAGGAAATTCGGCTAAGATGTACGTTTTCCCAGTGTTCTGTAATCAGGCAGGTATATGTTAGATAAATTACGGAATCGAGAGCACTTGCAGTAAAATAGTAATTTTCTGAAAGTATTTCTTCCCTACGTCAATGTCTGTTATGTTTTCTGCAAAAAGCTTTGCTTAAATACAGTGAAATTAAAATAACTACTACTACTACTACTACTACTACTACTACTACTACTACTACTACTACTACTACTACTATTTCTGCTACTACTGCTGTTGCTGCTGGTATTACTACTACCGCTAATGCTACTGCTGCTGTAGCACTCATACGTAATTCAGCGACAGCAGAGGACACCCTTCGTAGGTCACGTGGAAATTCTAAAGAAGTCCAATGCGAGTGGAATGATCACTGCCCTGTCCTCTCCAAAACTTACTTGACTGCTGTTTTTCAAAAATCAATATTACGTTGGCAGTATTTGACTTGTTAGTTTCTCGTCATGTGTTGACTGCTATGTTTTTCTCCTGTTGTTTTGAAGATGATCTTAAACTCAACGTGGATAACGTTTATGTACTCCCACAGTCTCAATGTTGATTGCAGCTAATTTCATGAAAGAGTAAAGTTGTAGAGGAGAACTAGTGTGTTTAACAGGAGCTGCTGCCGCTATATATTTTCTGTTGTGCTTGTTCTTTTATATGGTTTTAATATTATTATATATTATTATATTTGGTTTTGTAATTGTATGTTTTGATTTATTATAGTTTATTCCTGAGAAATCTCTGAGGTCGTGGGAAGAGTAGATTCTCATGTCCGCACATGTGTCTCTAACACGAACTGCTTTTTTCTGTGTTGTTTGTAAACGTATTCAAGGAGTGACCATGGTGCTAACCCATAACATTTCGGAGAGTGGTGACACGAAACGACACCTCAATTACAAAGTATAGTTGTCATTTTTCTTTACATCGTGTTCTTCTGCATGCGTGCGATTTCATCTGTATTTGCAGATAGAACCAATTTGATAATAATTATAGAGTTGGATCACAGTGCGGCGTGTCACACTTCACTCTCATCTTCTGAACCAGAAATTCTGTATGAAAAAAGGTCGAGAGGATTTGTATAAACAACAACAAATTTTACTGTACTTCTAAAGGTTTAATATATAGCAGTATGTGTTACTGTTTCCTCTCTCTCCTTGAGAATTAATTGAAAACAAAATGTATGTGCGTGTGTGTGTAGGTGTGTGTGTATGTGCGTGTGTGTGTGCGCGTGTGTGTACGTGTATATATGTACGTATATATTCATGTATTTAAAAATGCCAGTACACCACATCGAAATCAACAGAAGAGCCAAATCTTCTGAATGTATGTGGGTGTATCTGAGTTTATGTGGGTTCTATGTCTGAGGATGTATGTATATATTGGCATAGTAGTGTTTCAATTTTGCACGAGAGTATTTGAGTTTGTACCAATCCTGTATGTTAGCGCGCAAGGATGTTTAAATATGTATATGAGTATTCTGCATTTTACATGAAATTTTATTTCATTATATAAAGCTGCACAGCAATTTCACGTATTTAACTAGTATGAGAATAAGAAACAAGGAAATAACACAGCGATTCTTTGAATAGGTCATAAGTAAAGCGGCGTCGTATGGGTAAAGGATATGCCGCAAAGACATGAATGTTTATGGATAGACTTGCTTTGAAAATCCTATTCTACGGGAATCCCATATATAAGGACACAGTTGATCAATAAAAGTAAGAATCCTGATTTTCATTTTACTACAAGGAATTGAATGAAAAATGGAGAATCAATAATTTTTATAATCAGAACCTAACTTTAACGGCGATATTTTCTCGATGATACCATTCATAGACATAACAATCTGAAGCATATCCTCTTTTAATGCAGCTAGCGTAGACAATATCTCTCAAAGGATAAGGCTTAAACATATTCTGTCTCCGATATGAATATAAAGTGAATTGTAAGATATCATTTGAAAGTACTTAAGTAAATAATATATGTGTAGTTGAATATCAGCATAGAAATACATTCAATAGCAAAAGTATCATGCATAATTGTGTATGTATATGCTCTACAATATACATTAACTTTCATACAAAAACGTAAATGAAAAGCTATTATACGTTTGTAGACAGAAGAGTCGAAGTAGTTGTAATATATGGAACTAACAACATAGTAACCGTTATTGATTAATCCCAGGTCTACTCGAAGTAAGATTCTTTATACTAAAACGTATTTAACCTGTGACTAAAGAGAATTTTACGTAACATTGTGGCATGGTAAGATACAACATAGTGATTCTCACGTTGGTACGTTCTAAATATATATTTACTAAATCCTGAGTAGAGTTGTGTTACATGATTTGCTGCATGTTGTGCCAGGAATGCATTTGACAAGATTCCTGATATACATCAAATTTCTTTACTATTACCTTTGCACTTGCACAAACTTGGCTATTCAAATTAGTGACAGATTTATTGATCTGAAGTTAATGATTTGTTAATGTCTTCCATTAAAAGTGAGATCCTAATATTACAGCTTATATATATATATATATATATATATATATATACAAATTGGGACAAGAGCACAAAACATCCAAACAGATAGGTGATACAAAAAAACGGGACAACAAAACGTCCAGATAGATGTCCTTGTTTTCGTATACATTCACTGCTTTCTTCCAAGGAATCGAATACTCTTAGCTTAGCCTTTACTTGGTCCTGGCCAGAGTGGAGCAATATCCAGTATAACCAGCCGAAATTACAATTATAATCTGCAAATCGACTGAGGAAAGAAAACTCCGAATGACCCGTCCTTGTGTTCTTTGTATCGTCTATCTGGATGTTTCTTTGTCCATTTTTTGTATCACCTGTCTGGATGTTTTACCTTCTTATCTCATTTTGTATATATATATATATATATATAT
>NC_068988.1:10508569-10522113 GCF_001194135.2 Octopus bimaculoides
ATATATATATATATATATATATATATACGTCCTTGGAATTTTAACATGAACTACAGGGTATTTCTGTTTGTATGTCTGTATGTATATGTGCTGATTTGTATGTTTTGTTTTATGTGTGTATCCTTCTATATATACTTGCATATCTAGGCATGCTCATATATATTTAAGTAATAAACTTCTGGAAGGTTTTACATATTTTTTACAGTTCCAGTGATGGATTGGATCTGTGGTCTTCGAAACAGCTATCTCCTTTCTTGTTTTGAAAAGACTATTTTTTCAAGATTAGCATTTAGGCAGTGTGTTACACATTCCTATGTATGTATGTATGTATGAATGCATGTATGCATGTATGAATGCATGTATGTATGTATGTGTGTATGCATGTATGTATGTATGTATGTATGTATGTGTGTATGTGAGTATGTGAGTGTGTGCGTATCGATATTAGTGCCACTGTGTTTATGACTCTATTTCATACATCATTTCATTAAATTGGAAATCATAGTAATTCTCTGAAAACCATTTCTACCACCAAGTCATCGTTCTGATAACTGATACAATAAATCTTTCCCCAAGATGTAAAACTATGAATGTAAACACGGAATTAATTTTAAGGATAACGTATTTCAAGACGTTTCTTAAAATCTGTTCGGGCAAAAATTTGTTACAGTCATAAAATATATTTGAAATATCGTTTTCGTTGTATGGTTTCAACATAATTTTCTGTTTAAATTTTTTCGTTAATAATTTCCTTGAGTAATTCGAGCTACTTCTTAAAACAATTCTCCTTTTGAAAATTGGAAGGATATAACAAAGCAAGAAAAAATTCATGAGATATTAAAGATATATATCATCGAACGAAAATGTATTTCATGTTTTTACAGAATTTACTTGATAATTTCATTTTTTATTTCGCCTTAAATCTATCATGATACTATATTACTGATAACCCTAGTGACATTATCAAAATAGAAAAAAATGTTTCCTTCTTATCATCTTTATTACTACTCTTCTTTAGTACATCGGGCAAAGTGCTAGCTGAAATTTCGTCCGTCTTTACATTCAGAGTTCAAATTGCGTTAGAGTCGACTTCGGTTTCTGTAAAATAAGTACCTACTGAGCACTAGGGTCGATGTTTTCGGCTTAAACTCTTCCCCGAATTTGCTTGCCTTTTATGCAAACTTGACTCTGTTATTATTACCTCTACCTTAGCGAAGGCGGAGGTATTGTTTGCAGACTTATTTCTTCGTTTGTTAGCCCCTGGAAAAGTTATCAAGATAGCTCAAGAACCGCTGGATGGATTCGGATGAAACTTTCAGGGATGTTTGATCATGTAATCGGCACAAATTGATTCGATTTTGGGATCGATTCGGTATTGGATAAGGATTCTGGATTGCTTAATTTTCCTTTTTTTTTGCACTTAATTGTTGAGTGCGGTCGGGTTAATTTTTAGTATTCTCGTTTATGAGAGTAGTCAAGTTTATTTCAGATATGACTATTCTAAAAATTGTTGATAGGATTTTGGTGTTGCCTTGAAGAGGTTTTCGCTCTGTGAGTGCGCTTGTTAATAATAAGACTCCACTGGCAACAAAGGCCGTAAAATCTTATAGGAAAATACAAATACAATGCGATGTGGTGACTTCCATAACCTGGTGTAGAAATTATAATGGATAACAATTAAAAGGGAAATGTGCTACTTGGAGAGAGCACTTCCCAGGGTTAGCTAAGGAATACCAAGATCCTAGAACACCTCGGCATAAAAAAGTACCACCTGGAGGTGCCTTTAGCATATAGGCCTTTTGTATCCTAGAGGTGAGTGTTGAATGTAAGCCTACTCGGTTCATTCTTGTCTCCTTCAAGCAGTCTACCATCAGCGGTAGTTGCACTAGCACCAGAACGTAGAGGAAGGGCGTGAGAGGATAACATATCTCTACCAAATTTATGAGAATGAGTGTGGCCAGTAGAAGGCCATTAACTCTGAGCACGACCAAATGTTGCTCTACATTCCAACAATCTGAAGTCGGGAGATGGGAGCGATTCAGCAGCTATGTGAAAAACTGTTCAATAATAATAGCGAACGCTATCGAAAACATTTATTATAAATATATTAAGCCCCACCCATAACAGTGCCCGCATTTTTTGATGATGTATGAGGTAGAGGTTTTTGGGTCAGGTTCATTTTGACATGGTGCATATTACTGCCGCACATACAATAGTATCGTCGACAAGAGCGAACATTTTGGTTAAATCAACATGTTTTTGTTTAGCAGAGATATTGACCTGACGTTCACAAAATCATATCGCATTGTCTGTTTCCTTTTCCCAGAACAGGACATTACTTCAACCAGAAGTATCGGCTTTACGTTGAACTCAGTATCTTTATCCAAGAATCGCAGGACTTCATTGACCTAGAAAGTAAAGTCCAGCCCCACCAACGAACCACTAATTGCTTCAATTATGTGAGGTAAATGCGGCTAAAATTTCGCACATATATCAATTGGCATGCAAACGTCTTCCATATATGAACGACTAAACCTTGGCTTTGAAATTAAGTTGCGCTTTTGATTTCTCTATCTCCATCTTGCCTAGAATTCATTAACCCTGTTTTCTGACTAATCCGAGAATCCTCCAGATATCTTAAGTGCAGTTGTCCTGCTCCTATCGATATATAATCAGCTGAAAGCTGCCTCTCTTGCATCAGTTTACGACCAACTCTATAATCTTACGATCAACGTCAAGGGAAATTGATTATTTCCAAAGTTCTACGTCTTTCCAAAAGAAAGCTACAGATCCCCTACCTATTAGAGTGTAGCTGAGAAATGCCTAAATCACAAAGCTATAAACTATTGGTACCACAACCCGTCAACTGATAGTTTTTCTCGGACTTTAATAAGAAAGGGGTATTTGGTGTTGTCACATTGTTCTCTCTATATACAATAGTGTGTGATTCCGGCTCAACACTAGCTTTGGGTGAATCTCTACTATTGTTACCAACAAAGAATATACTGTGGAGAGTGACTGTTGTTCTTCTACACATGTCTAAGTCACAAACAATACTTCAATTCACCAAACTGATTTATCTAACACACATGTTAGTTATCCTGTTAGGTAGCACGAAGAAACTTTTTTCTCAGTCCGCGTCTGTCTCCATACGTACTGATGTCAAACTCGCGCAGCGATGACGGGAAGTCTTTCTAAGTGTTGCAGTTATAGCTTCATGAGGAGGCACCAGCATTTCCATTTTCCATTCGATTTTTCGAAATCAAGTAGCGTCTTCTGTATTTACTGTCTTATCTTCTAGAAGGAGACTACATAATTTCCTGATTTAGACAACACCGTAAAGGAAACCATTCTGATATTGCTGCCGTTGATGTCGTGACAGGTATGTGTACCGTCGGTGGTTTTATTTCATTGGAGTTATATTTTGTCTCCTTTTGTGCCGTAAGTACTTCTGTTGTTATGGCCTCAACTGGTAGAGCTGTTTCTAACGATATTTTTGATGTCATTGACACTGAATCTACTGCTTCAGAAGGTGGTAGCATTCATACGTTTGACACAACTATATTTGATGCTCATACAGTGGTGCAATTATGTGAAATTTGAAAATTTGACGATAAAGACTCCTGTTTACTTTCTTTGAGTAGAATGGTGTCTTTCCTACTGCTGTTGTTTTGATTGACATTGCGCATAATCTCCAACAAAGATGTGTGTGAATATCGAACAATGTGTAAATTAATTGAATTCCCAAGCTTAAATGAAAACAGTAATCTACAATGAGGAAAGCAATAATTGTAGCTCTATAATTAACATGCTGATAAGCAAATTCAAAAAGTTGATGTTCTACTCAAAAAGGCTAATATGTTCAAATCCTTAAAACTTGTACCCTGTTCTTGATTGCAAATACTATGTGAGATGACGTGCAATAGTTAACAGTGAGTAATCGACTAACTGTATGTAATACATCACAGATCTGAAAAAAAGGGAATACATATATCAACACGTTGTTTGCTAAAGGATTTGTAGTGAAAACATACGTATGAAATTACATTAGATCGAAATGCCAGGTAAGCTGTTTAAAACGGTCTTTAATGCTATATTCATTGCTGATTGCCTTTTGAGATGTATTATATAAAATGTCAACAATTTTCATCGTACATTACGCAGTTACCATTTCGTAGATCTATTTCATCTCCTTTATCACCTGCTTAAGGATTACAAGGGAGGAAATTGACTCTTTAGAGAATGGAGTGATCTCCGGTTTTCAATATCTATATGTTGGTTACAATATTGACAGCGCATAATGCCGTTATTAAGGGTGCCTTTCACAATTTCTGGTAAAATTTCTGTTAGAAAGGTGATATTTCGGTTGTCTACATAAACATATTAACGTTGAGCTATTAAGCTCACAGTACAGTAAGACTTATTCGTTTCTCAATGAATTTATAAGTGCTAACGGGAATAATATCTGTTCTGAAAACACAAAAGCTCTGCTATGTAAAAACATTTTATAACAATTCTATATTCAAAAGACAAATTAAGAATACAAGAAAGAAAGTCATACAAAATCTATATGGTATAAGGTTCTCTAACAAATTTGTAGTTATATAAATTTATGTGTTCACGACTGAACAATGAAAATAATGTTTTTCAGATTCTTTTTGGGGTATTTTATAGAGAAAGTTGTCTCTGAAGCACATTAACAGTCCACATCGATCGAGATGTTAAGCTTGTTTATAACATATTCATTTGCGGTAATTTCCAAGATGTTTTGAATAGAAACTAATACTTCACTAGATATTCACTTATTCTCATTTACCATATTAATGTGTGTTTTGTCCTAGGTTTGGGGAGTATTTATCATTTATACTAGTATTGTTGCCTCTGGATAAAGAAAAGTATAAAATATAAAATATTCGGGAGATTCTTTTACGACAGACGACCAAAGTATTAAATCTACTCTATCTCATAAGTCTTATATTTGGCTGTTCTCCAGAATATATTTTGAAAATATTATTATACCACATTGCTCATATTAGTGAGGTCTGATATCTATTGATGGCTGTATGTGTATTCATTTTCTTTTAATGAACGAGGCGATGCCATCAAGGTTGTACCACTGGGGTATAAATATACGACGCCCATCAAGACTACATATTTGATAAAGGTACACATGGCACATGCATAACAACCAAACGTGCGCAAAATGGTCACTTTATATGTAGGTAAGCAGCCTTGCAGATGGGGCCCAGTTAGAATTTTTCTCAGGTCAAGTATCCCATCGCATTCAAACGGTCGCTGACGTTTCATCAAGAATGATGAACGAAAGTCCTATATTTCCAGAGGTAAATTATTCTAACCCCACAAAATTCCTCTAAACACATGGCTATGATGCTCCCTTACTTCTTCTACTCGTGAGCAGGGAAGTACATATTGTCAGCAACCAAGGGACATGCTCAACCGGTTATGGTCAAGCAACTTACAAGCACATCTGGTGTCGATCAGAATCCATCTTTTATATAAAGAAAAATTATGTACTCGATAAGACTTCCAATCAGTGATTATCGGAAACCATAAGAGCTAGTTATCATTGTTGCGTTCAGAGTTCAAATTCCTTTGGGGTCTACGTTATCTTCCACTCTTTTGGAACCAATAAAATAAATACCAGTGGCGTACTGTGGTCGATGTAATCGACTAGACCCCCACCCCCCAAATTTCAGGCTTTCAATAGAAAGGATTATTATTATTATTATTACTATTATTATTATTATTATCATCATCATTATCATCATCATCATCATCATCATCATCATTATCATCATCATTATCAATGAGAAGGGATGTCGCTAAAGAGTGCAAGATGAGAAGTAGGAAGGCGCCCGAAACAAGAATAATTACAGGGAATATATTTAAAGCCAGAAATGCTTGGGCGGGCTATGCCTGAATTTCGATACTCTGTTCCCTTTCCGTATTGTGAGCTACAAGACGTGGATAGAAAAACTAGAAAGTCGCTTACAATGCAACTAAAACCAATACCGACTGACACTACCCACTAAGAAAAGAATGGAACAGAAGACAACTAAATGAATGAAGACACTCGTAATACTGTGATACTGGGTCTCACAACTTATTTTATGTATATGCAACAAAGCATAGTATCGACATTCAGAGATACTCTAGATGTCTTGCAAACAACTCGCACATGCAAGTGCTACCAGTCGAGAACTCCGCATACCGGATGCCAGCAAGTGTATGGGGTCATCAGGAGAGAATGCGCGCTGTTTCGGGGCCTCCCTCTCGACGGCATCAATGCGCCCCCCCCCACTGATATGAGGCCCCGCTTGCTAGATCAACTGGTTAATAAAAAACAAAGCTCAATATTTATCTAGCCATCGGTAGGAGAGTTCATAGAGAAATGATAGAACAAGATGGCTAACAAATAGAAAGAAATGCAAGTGCATGACCAATTTTTGCAACAAACTAAAAATGTTGGACGTAAAAATGACTGGCTCTAGTTGTATACTTAAGTACACAATATATACTTAATTGTTTTTTGCTATTTATTTATTTTATCGTTTCATTGTGTGTATCACCCCCCCCCCATACACATACACTTTGTGCTTGATTTAGTATTGTCCCCTGAACCCGCGTTCTGGTGGCAAATAAATGAAATTGTTATTATTATTGTTGTTGTTGCTTTTGTTGATGTCGCTGTTTTTTTTTTCTTGTAGATGAATATGATTTCGATAATGGTATTTGTTTACCCTTATTTGAGAAAATGATATTGGTTTTGTGTAATGATTGATACGAACAAATCCTTGCTTATGTTTTTTTTTGTTTTTTTACATATATTTAATTCTTTCATTTGACCACTGTTGTGAATTTCGAAATAGCAATCATTAGTACGGCTTCTGTTTGTTCCGTTAATAATCATAGCATAATTGAATTTGTGTAGTTCAGTGATTGATATATTTTATATTTGGAGCATCGACTGTATCAGGACACAACGCAATATATTCATATATATATATTCAATTAACGTGTAAATTATGTGTAATTTTTGCCTGATTTCATCCTCTTCTCAGTTTCTTCCCTACACATTTTTATATCATCTCCTACAGGAATTGTAAATTTTACTTCTAATGCATGGCTAAATCTGATGCACCAGTGCCAAATAAAATGTATCATCATCCTTTTTATTAACATTTTTATTGTTATTGTTGTTGTTATCCTTGTTGTTGTTCCGGCAGTGATGTAGCAGAATCGTTTGCACGCAAAATAAAACGCTTAGCATCATTTCGTTCGTCTTCCCATTCTCAATTAAGATTCCTCTAAAGTTGACTCTGTTTTTTATCTGTTGGGCTCGAAATAATACGTGCTTCTTAAGCACAGGAATTGGTTGCCCACTGCCTAAAATATCAGGACTTGTGCCTATAATAGACTTGTGTCTAATGCTGTTGTAGTTTTTTGTTGTTAGGGCGGTGAGGTGGCTGAATCCTTTGCAGGCCGGACAAAATGCTTAGCGTTATTTCGTGTCTTCGCGTTCTGAGTTCAAATTCTGCTGAGGTTGACTTTGCCTTTCATCCTTCCTTGGTCAATAAAATACGTACCAGTTGAGAACTAGGGTCAATATAATCGGCTTAGAACTTACTCTAAATTGCAAACCAATATTATTACTATTACTATTATTATTATTATTAGTATTATTATTGTTGTTGTTGTTGTTGTTGTTGTTATTGTTGTTGTTGTTGGTGTTGTTGTTGTTGTTGTTGTTGTTGTTTTTGCTGTTGTTGTTATAAATATACTTATTATTAAGATATTCTTTTTCTATTTTCTGATAAGTAGGCCACGTTTCTGTGCAACATAACATATTTGTATATGTTTGGGGGCGTGTAATCTAAATGCACTAATTATTTGCTTAGTTTTAGTAATTAAGCTTCAAATAAAGATAATTTTGTCTATAATTAATTAGTGAGCTAATTCGTGTATTGATAACATTGATTTATTTTTCGTGATTAGCTCATTTTAAGTATTAGCAATATGAGCCCCCAATATGTATATTTTTATTTGTTTCTTTCAAGTGTTAGACTGCTTACTTCATTAATGTTTAAGCATTGGCAAAACTGTACTTCGTAAAACCCAGTTTGTCTCGCATGCATGATCTTAATATTTCTTACATCATTCTTGATGAATACTATGATATTTATATATATATATATATATACCGTTTTCATCAATACTTTATTTAATTTTTAATGCCAAAATTTATACCACTTCCCTTTACATACGTATATACATGCATATATATATATGTGTGTGTGCGTTTATGATTGTGTGTGTGCGTTTATGATTGTGTTTGTGTGAGTGTATGACTGTAGGATGTGGTGCTTAAGAACGAAATGACTATAAATATGTCTTTTCAATTTTGGCACAAAGACAGAACAGATGATATATCTTAGATATCAAAATGTGACGCCGTAATAATGTACTACATTGTACGTATCAAATGAGATATTATGGATGCCACTGCATATATCGTGTATGCGTCGAACGAGACAGGCTTGCAGCATGTCTTATATATATACATAGTCAGTTGAAGTGTGTTTTGTTAAGAACGTTAAAATACAAATAGAGCTCGTTCACATTTAGAATTCCCAAATAGCCGGTCGTATTATTATAGCATGCTACCAATTCTAGTCTTAGGTATCGCTCGTGTATGAAAAAGAAAAAGATTAAAAAGCAAAAAGTAACAGAGTCAAAAAGAAGAGTAAGTATGGTTAGACAGCTTTGTAATAATGGCTACAAATGTTTCGATACATACAGGTCCACCTATATACAGGATTTTAATTTAAATTTATATTCATTTATGTAATGATTTACCTGTATAATTATTATTTTACTTTATATATATAGGGAGGTGGAGAAAAAAGTCAAGACTCATGCATATAGGGAGAGAGAAAGGAAAGGAAACACACAAATACACACATGCACATACCTATACGTATACATATATGTATATGTACATTATTTTATTGTATATGCACCTTACTTTATTGTTCCGTCATATATCCTTTTCACTTTTCGCTAACTCGTGTCATCTATTTTCGTCAACACGGTGTTGTTTTTCTTTTCATTCTTGTCTTATATTCAAATTATTATATACGCGATATTGAGGATTTACATTCTTTTATTTGTGAAATTGGCGTCTTCATATCATAATTATTCATATTCGTCTACACATCTTAAATTTTTTTTTATCTATACACAATTATATTCGATATCATCTTCGTTAATTGCAAACATCATGTTTTGTATAATTCTTGAATATTTTCTGTCTTACCTTCTCATTTTAGTAGCACTGTAAGTACTTTAATAAGCTAAAGTTATGCTCATATGTATTAGTCAGATTGCTTTTAGAAACAGAAATATCATTTAGCATGCTAGTGTAAAAAGTTGTCCTCTATTGCATGCTTATCTTCTTTCGGTTATTCTTATCTTCCAAATAATCTCCTTTAATTCCGTGTTTAGAGACCAATATTATATGCAGTGATGATTTTGGAAAAAAAGTCATTATGCCTTATTATGTAAGTTAGTACCATATCTAATCTGAAAGTCTATAATTTCTAGATCTGCCGAACTATCCTACAGATCCAGTATTTCTACAAAACTGTCGCTGTGTTTCGAAATTATCACCATTACTTACATTCGTAGGTAATGTCCAAGTGAATCTCTAATTTTCTTATTTTTATTCCATCATACGCATTAAATTGGCTAAAATGTGATATCTAAATATTAAGCGCTTTCAAATACGATTTACCCGGTTGTGTTCCATTCACAGATACGTATTTCTGATGATACCTTTATCATTGCTTATAATTTGCTAAATATTGCCAGAGTTACCTTTCTTAACTAAATTTATTGGCGTGTTTACGAAAATATGCGTATTATGTACATATTACTCTGATGATTGCTATTTTCTAGAAATAGCTGCTTTTTCCTATCCACATA
Organism: Octopus bimaculoides; assembly: GCF_001194135.2. Taxonomy (NCBI): domain Eukaryota; kingdom Metazoa; phylum Mollusca; class Cephalopoda; order Octopoda; family Octopodidae; genus Octopus; species Octopus bimaculoides. The sequence continues at coordinate 10,518,575 of NC_068988.1, forward strand.
CAAAATACAATTATGCCTTTTCAAAAGTGACTCTTTATCACATAACTTGTACCAATAGCGGATGGTATTAGCGATAACTGCTATAATGTGTTAAGTTACTAGACAGAGATGGCGTAAATGTTTATACTTTCAGCTCTTTCCTGCATCAACACAATAGTAATTGGCTATTGATATACCGATAATTATAACTCTATTGTCAATTGTGTTACAGAAAAATATTGTCATGTTTAATATCTTGAGCAAAACTGAGCTCTCTCTATATTAATGTTCCATGTAATTTTCACATTGTCATTTTCTGAAACCTGTATGTTGTAACAGTTCGTAGTCGCAGTTGTATTGTCTTCGTTGTATTGTCTTCGTTGTATTGTCTTCATGAAAATTTGGTCTTTTACCGATATACTCATATAATCGGGTGTATTTTACGAGAAAATAAAAACGAAATAAACATGACTATTTGTATCATTATTATAAGAATTAAGGATATGTATTCCAATATATATATATGGCGCCGTTCTCCACCTCTGCTTGGTAAATTTTGTTCTATATGTTGATCTATTTAATCTATATTATTCAGACCAGGTGTGTTCATCGAGGAAAAGTGTATTTATTTATTTTATTGTGTACTTGGTGTTCTTTACAAAGCTTTCTAGTATTATCCTCTATGAAATCTAGTTACATTAGAATCGAATAATATTAAGCCAATGTATATCATTTGCACTACACGTCTTTCATTAACACCTTCTGCTATTGAGTTAGTAACCCTTAATATTAATTAGATTCTGTTGAAATATATATTCTCATTATCACTCGCACAGCTTTGATATTAATAGAGCTGAAATTAAAGATTATTTGCCAATATATGGCATCACCGATTGGAATGAATGTTACAGTTGTTTAGCCCCAGGAAACACGGTCTCCATTTGGCTATACGACACACTATCTAGGTCCTTATATTTGCCACTAGTGAAACTGTATCCCTGTCACAGCTAGTTTAGTACTGAGGAGGATATGGAGAGCATAGAGGCAAAAATATACAATTTTCCAAAAGAATCTCATGTTTAACTATACATAGAATCTCCGAAAATAATGGTGAATGCGACTCATTGTCATCCCAAGACCCTATAAGCAGGATGTTTTCTGTATTTTAACCAGCAGTAGCAGATTTTCGTATTTTGGTGAAAGTAGAATAGAAACTATCAGACATGACGCGAAACCTGCTGATAAAAAACGGAAAAACTATTCGGGGAAAGTCAGTTGAATCCAACTGAGAGTAGACAATTGACGAAGGCTTGACGAATGGTATGCCTTTCATAATCATCCGAAAAACGAATGATTGTTTCGTAAGAATGTTTTCTTATTTGTTTTGGACTACTAGTATAGAATACATGTATATACATGATATCACTTAAAAATATATTTTCCTGTAATTATGTCCATTATGATTTTCGCTGCATTATATTCTCATACTTTTTTGTCACTTGATTTTAATTTGAATTTAGTCTATGTGTCAGGACTTATTTAAGGACCGTTTTGTTTCTACATTTCATTTGCTTTGTATAATTTTGCTTTCATGGTTTTACGATTTTATTCTCTGCCAACCTCTCCTAATAATAGGTCAAGTAATTTCATCTTTATCGAAGAGACCGATTGTTTGTTTTTACCCGAACCTCTATATCCCAAGATAATTTAGATTTCACCTGTTTACTTCATATTCATTACTATTCGTAACTAATTTTATGCGTACATTTCATATTTACTTTCAGCTGTGCAAACCAATGAATTAATTTAATGCTGTATACCGTATTTGTCCTGAATTTACTTTCTAATTCATCATACACTGTTTGTTTGTGTAATTCTCTTACGTCTCTCAGGATATATTTGTACGGTAGTCACCCCGTATTTACATCGTCACCAATCTGTGCAAGAATTATGATTTCACGCATTTATTTATTCTGGTCTGTCGTATTTTCTAATTCATTGCGTTTATTAATTTTTATGTCAGCGTTAACGTCTATTTATTATAATGCTAGTTTTCAATGCTCTCATTAGAGATAGCTGCTTCTTGATTACTGTTTATTCAACATTGATATAGAGAGGAGAGTGTTCTACGGGCTGAAGAATATTTCGTAGCCACTATTATACTTTGGTATTAGTAAGCGTACGTTTCGTTGCCTTACTTTCTGTTAGTTTTCTGTGTTTTCCATATCATTTTTCATTTTCAGCCATTTTGTTTCGTTGTGTCGGTAAACTGTGGCAGCGCTCACTATACAACATATTCTTATGTATTACCGCAATAAAATAACTTGTTGTTCTTATTATGTCTGTATTTCGTCGTCGTTGTCTTCTTCTTCTTCTTCTTCTTCTTCTTCTTCTTCTTCTTCTTCTTCTTCTTCTTCTTCTTCTTCTTCTTCTTCTTCTTCTTCTTCTTCTTCCGTCTCCTCGCTTTCAGTGTATGTTTTTTCGTATTTAATTTTAGAAAACTCTTGTGGAGTCATTTGGAGCGTACGCAGGGAGCAGTGATTTGTTTTGTAATCGATTTAATGACATATCTGCATGCCATTGTTTGTGACATGCTCTGTGGCATGGGTGATGTGTAGCTCTGGAATCTATGCATACACATAAAGTCGATATGTCCGCAGAATATTTTCATGGATCCTCAGAACCTTTGAGTCTAGAGATCATGAAACCTTTACTCTTCTCTTCCCCGCGTTTCCTCGGTTCCACCTTGAATACTGCTGCCTATTGTTCCCCTGCCCAAGCAACATAAGATATATTAAGGATTCACAGAGATAAGCCACAAAAAAAGTAAATAAATGAATATAGAACTTGAGAGGACTTGATTACTGGATGCCTCTCATAGAGCCGCAACTCTATCCTCTATGACGAGTCATCTAACTGTAGTCACCAGTGGCATCCGTCATCTACAAAGTCAGGTCATAGGACATAGGAACATTGTGGGACAAATGTTGTGTTTTACTTCCATTGGACCAGCTATATTGAACATTATCCCAAAAGATATGGAAGAGAAAAAAAGGCAAATTTCAAAAGGTACTGAACAAATTTTTTCCAAGTAACAGATAAACGATGAAAAGCTCAATATGCATCAGCCAAGACCAACACTTTACTCAAATTGTGTATTAAATCCCGACAGGTATCTTGAATAAGTATCCAAAACTTCAAAGAAACCTCCTTCGCCCTTGGCTTGGGCCGCAATTGGTCGAAGCCAACCTAAAGCATCTGAGTCATCTAAAAACGCAGCATCCTAAAAAACGATTATGCTGATACAGTGTACGTTCTTTATATATTCAGTATCTTTCTTGATGGAAACCAAGATTTTGTAATTTGTGTTCTGAATATTCAAAGAGAACCACCTTAGTATTACCGCAATAAAATAACTTGTTGTTCTTATTATGTCTGTATTTCGTCGTCGTTGTCTTCTTCTTCTTCTTCTTCTTCTTCTTCTTCTTCTTCTTCTTCTTCTTCTTCTTCTTCTTCTTCTTCTTCTTCTTCTTCTTCTTCTTCTTCTTCTTCTTCTTCTT
>NC_068988.1:10524426-10525146 GCF_001194135.2 Octopus bimaculoides
TATATATATATATATATATATGTATATATATATATACAGATATATGTATTTATATATACATATACATATATATTTATGATGTATAAATTAACTAATATGCATATGATCATGTATGAATTGATTGCAGTTGAACTAAGAAACTTGAGATTCCAAAATGCCGACATTTTAAAAGTAAGTGAGAGATATTTGATGATATGTTGTCGAATACTAAATAACAGAACTAAAGGACCGGATCGTTATAAATGGGATTTCTTTGAACATGATATACTGGGAATTAAACATGGCTTCATTGATCTCGTTATGTGTCTTTTACCTCGACCTATTTCCTCATACTGATCCCTGTCATTGCAAAGGAGGTGTATATTTGAATATCGTTTTAGATCTCCAGAATGGTGAATACCAACACTTCACACATGCACACATGCAAATAAACATGGACACACACATGCGCGTGTACATCAACACGCACAGACTTACACTCACCACACATACATACGCGCATCGAAACACAAGCACAGAGAAGGACAAACCAACTCAACATATATTCCTTCAAAATCTTCCCGTACCATGCTCCTGTGTATTCTTCTGTAAGTAATTAATATCTATCCATATATGCGGTGTGTATGTGTGTGCATTTTATATACATATATATATATATATATATGTATATATATATATATATATATATATATGTGTGTGTGTGTGTGTGTGTGTGTGTGT
>NC_068988.1:10525156-10530607 GCF_001194135.2 Octopus bimaculoides
TATATATATATATATATGTTTAAATATTTATAGATAGATATATAGAAAGACAAATAGATTGTTAGGCATGTAGATAGATAGATAGATAGATAGATATTTGCATATATAAATATATATATATGTATATGTATATATATATATATATATATATATATGTGTGTGTGTGTGTGTGTGTGTGTGTGTTTGTGTGTGTGTGTGTATCTATATATATATATATCTATAGGTAGGGTGCTTATGTATGTTATATATCAGAACGCTACTTTAATCCTTGAATCTTAAAATCTAAGGGAATTCATATGCAAATTATTTCCCTCTTTTTCACTCGTCTTTCATAATGTAATGCATTGAATAATGGTTTTCCATTTGCAGAGCACATTCATGTGTGCACGCAACGTGTGCCTATCCGAAAGCTCATGCACACATCAGCACTCACTCATGCAGAAACATACTCACGCAAATGCATGGAGGTTTTATATGCAAAACATTTATTCTCCGAATTATGCCAGATATAAAACGTGACTATAATTATTTTCAACCATTTTCTATACAATTTCTACGTGGCTGTTCGGGAAAGAGTGAACATGATAAATATATGGAGATATTCATATTCAACATCTTTATAATATATTTCTCGTTTAACATTTCAGAGCAAGTCACTGTGCCTTGTGACATCTTGCATGCAACATGTTACATTGCTATATGTCTGTGTGAGCCAATGTTTGGAGATAGATGTAAAGTTAAAGCTAGAAAATCTCTGCGTTTAGCTATATTAATTGATCACTACACATGGCAGCTATTATTTTTATTGGACATCTGTTGTTCGTAAGAATACAGAAGATAAGACGTTCAAAGATCCAATAGTAATGAAAAATGAGTTTGAAATGAAGCAAGATTCCAGATTGTAAGATGGTATGCAAAATAAGGGAAACAGAGTAATCCTTCTAATATATTTTACTTTGTTTTTAAGTTCATTCTGTATCATGCATTATAAGCATTTCTTTTAGCTGATTGAAAGCATAGCAGTGCAGTTAAGACCAAGGGGTTTCTGGTTTTCTGGTTCGGATCCACTGATATATATATATATATATATATATATATATATATATATATATATATATATATATATGCATACATGTGTGTCTGTCTGTCTGTTTGTGTGTGTTTAAATGCAATTAAACTTCGGTGTTAAACTTGCAATTTAATATTTTAAGGTCATTAACAGTAAAGGGCTTTTGGATATTATTATGAATTGGACGTAAATATTTAACAGATAATACTTGTAAAAAAACATACAGTCTGTAGAATTAATATAATTATTACTACGGAGAGTGGAGCGACCATATTGATTTATTCGATAAATGAAGTAATCTTCCACTGGCATTCGAACTCAACAGTATTACTATACTATTACATAATATACGCAACTGTAAAATTCGGGACGTATCTGTATATCTCTTCATTTACACGTCAGATTGTATATTATACATTTAACTCAGAGGGGACAAACAAGGACAGACAAACGGATAAAGTGGATTATATCAATCCTAGTGCGTAACTGGTACTTATTTGATCGACCCCGAAAGAATGAAAGACAAAGTCAACCTCAGCGGAATTTGAACTTAGAACGTAGTGGCAGAAGTAATACCGCTGAACATTTCGCCCGGCGTGCTAACATTTCTGCCAGCTCACCACCCTAACGTTTCTGCTAGCACACACACACACACACACACACACACACACACACACACACACACACACACACACACACACACACACACACACACACACACACACACACACGCGCACACACACACACACACACATGTATTCTCACACATAGAGAACAAGTTACGATTTGAATATTTCAGGCAATGCATATGAAATCAGAGGTAATATCGTCCCCTGTCTCCAGAAAGTTTGTAAATCATACGACTGCTTAAGAGATTATCCGTTTATAATTATATCTTTAATACAGCAGATATCTGCTGAGTTTTGCTGATCTGTTAGATATAAAGACAGTATGTACATTTCTCAACAGAGAGATCAAGTATAAGACACTAGAAAATCCATGGTTCACACTTGCACATATCGTCACCTAAATATATACAATCATGTGGAAGTCAGACAAAGATACAGTAGATAACATGTTAAATAGCAGGCTTCGACGGCCGCTGATAGAAAGAATACCGTCGAAGAAAGTTCTATGCTGACTGAATTGAATTATAATTCTCGTGTTACTACATATATAGCGATACCATAAATTACGTTTACAATTTCAAGATTTAAGGAAGAAATGCAAAATATTGATAGCTCAACAGAGTTTGTTGGAAAACATATGAAGAAATAAATATAGTTTTCAGTTTTATATTTAAGAGATGAGGAATTATGTACATTATTTACATCAGGTGTCTTGGGGAAATTTAGAACCTGCGTTCTCATTCCTGATGTATTTTTTGATGTTGTTGTTGTTATTATTATTATTATTATTATTATTATTATTCAGGTCACTGCTTAGAATCGAACTCGGAATCTTGCGGTTATTAGCCCGCGCTCTTAACCACTACGCCATATGCCCACGGGCATCTTCGTCAAACGTAAATAATGTAAATAATGAGCCTTTTCATGCCGAAATTAGCGCGATCATTTGCATATCAATTTTGTAAATTTTATTTCTAGTCTATTTACCTTTAGTCATCAGAGTAAATTATATCACCCTTTCGACTTATATTCTTGCCGTTTCGAAAATTTTATGGTATCATAAAAGCATCATGTGAGTATCTTCGTAAAATCGTTGGTGGATGTGAAGATAAGATATGATGAATATTTTTATTTGTCGGTGAAAGTTCTGCAACATTATACTGAACAACTTACACAAAGGATTTTTAAGCTCCTGATCAGATGTCTGTGGTGCACGTCAACTCACTACTCCATCGAATCGACGTGGCTTGCAATGGTGCTCGGTGTGCCACACGTCAAGTGCCAAAATGATCGTCGATCAATGTGTGATGAAGTGTTTTGCACAAGAACACAACACACTGCCCAGTCCAGGAATTGAAACGACGATCTCGCGACTGTGAGTGGAACAGCCTAACTGCTAGACCATGTGATCGGACGATTGTGAATATGATATGTAATAATACGTAACAGTCCCTTGTTTGCATAGCAATAAGTATAAGCCATTCTGGTAATTATGTTTTGTAATTAATCATTTTAACAAATACAGATTAAAATCCTTCAACATATTTTCCCATGGTTTGCATTTATATGAATATTAACAGATTTCACTCTAAGCCAATTTATGTCTCATGGTGAAATTGTGTGCATGATACAATCGAAATAATCCAATTACAGGACCTCACAACATTTTTCCCTAGCGTAGGATCGCATTAACGTATGGCGTTCCACGTGTTATTAATTCTATATTGAAATGCAATTCTGTAAAATAGCAGATATACTGCATTGCATGATGATGATGCAGCATTCCTGGAGTCGACAAACTTTGGGTAATAGATTAACCAGTTATCAAGTGTAATTATTCCTTGAAGTATTAAACAAACGTTCGATTTATTTTGCTCTTTATTTTTCGCTAGATAGAACACAAAGAAGGCGAAAATGTATTCAACCAATTATTTACGCCCTTCGAATCCTTACGATATCTACTTTGATATTCATTCATCTGGAGTTGAGAGAATAATTACCAATCAAACACTGACATTAATTTAATCAACCTTCGTTTCCGGAAACATTTTGGGCAATGTGCCTATACGAGCGTGTCAAAATAAATGCAAGTTTTCTTCAGAAGTACTGCATTGTTACTATTCAATTTGGTACTTGTGTGTCTTGTTCAAGCTTCAGCTTCATGTTCCCAAAGTTGTGCTGTCGATTTATTCTCATATTTCCCTTTACTTTTTTTAACTTGCCTCACTGGCCTGCAAGCATACTGTGGTACCGCCTTCAAGGTTTTAGCAAAAGAAATTGAAGCCGGCGCTTATTTTTTAAAGTCTCGTAATTAAATCTCGGTCTCCTTTTGCCTAGACGTGAAGTTAAAATGTCATAAACAAAGCAACACCGGTTTTCACGCGATGGTCGGTACCACACACAGATACACACATTTGACGCACTTTTAAACATTTCCCGCTACCGAATCACAATGCTCCGGTTGTCTCGGGATTATAGAAAAGACTTATCCAAGTTTTGAGATTTTTCTCCAAGACGTATCATTTGGAAGCAGACTTCCTACTACACGGCCACACCTGAACCTGTATGCTTGTTTCCCTTTGTTTACAAGCTCTAGTTAACTACATTCTTATCATCTGCGTGTAAATTATAATTAAGATAAATCGGAGGCATGGAAATACACAGCTTATTTAGTTCTGCAAATTATATTTGGGGGTAACTTTCAAATGTCTTCATTTTGGCGCGCTGAGGCCGGAAATTACCGCAGCTAATTGTATATATATATATCCATGTAATTTCAATAAAGGTACTAAAATGACTTCACATATACCGACAGAATCTTTGCTTCATCTGATATATAATACCATAGAACTAGTCAGACTACTTCTCGGCTTCTCTTGAGAGTAATGAACTGGCAGTTCCAGTATGTAGTTAATTATATATAGCAATGTAAATGCACTAAGTATTCCAAGAACAACCTCTTTTCTATAGAAATATAATGTGAACAAACACCATGTAGAAAATGATTAAACTTTGAGCAATTCCACATGATAAAACAGAAAGTGTACAAATTCTTTACTCACTTCTGGATACCATTCAATTTCCCTATCTAACATTTTTCACCGAGTATTTCACTGACCTTAAACACAAGAAGCTTGGACATATGAAGGAATAATCTGCTTTGCCAATAGTGAAATATAGCAGAATCCACGTACATTTGCCACTTATCTATATCGAAAATCTATGTTATAATTGTTTTCTTTTAGAGCTCGATACTACATGCGCATCACCATTAATTGTAAGCTGTTTCAATAATATTAATTCCCTCCCTGACAACAACATTTCAAGAATTTATCGGAACGTGTTCCTGTCAGGAACGCTTTTTGTGTATTGATAACCTCACAGGAATTTACAGTTCCAAAATACGCTTAGATTTTTGTTATATTGAATCTCATTCAATAAGAATCTTTTTTTGGTGTTTTTTGCGAAATTTTGAATACTAAATAATTTTGCCGTCCAGCTCCAATTATCGATTTCTGCCTGTTGAAGTTTCCATACGGATAAAAGTGAATTGATACAGACTGTTTTGATATATTTCCTGCTATACAGGATTACATATTTTCTCCAACTTCTATTGTGATGTACGTTCTTGTTACATATAAATATTTTCATATGTGATTTAATGCATGCCTCATACACGTACATACATGCATGCATATATACATACATACATACATACGTACATATATATACATATATACATACATATATATA
>NC_068988.1:10531820-10535486 GCF_001194135.2 Octopus bimaculoides
TATTTATACATACATACATACACACTCACACATATATATTCATGTATTTAATTAAACGTAACATATATCTTGAAAAGTTAATCTATGGTAATAGAATACTGATGCCTATGCAAGATTTCTTTAGCTTGATTTATTCATTTTGTAGCATAGTTTGATTCAGGATGAGTACAGATCTCTCTAAACTTATTCAAACCTACTTCAGGAAGAATTTCTTTAACTGATAAGCTTACTCTAAGTTTCATTTTATTTTTTGTAGCAGCTTACTTATTCCTTATTCAAGATAATGTTATCAAGAAACTGATCAAATAATTGTCTTGATTTATTCTATTGAAATAATGTTTTATCTTATTGCATAGGACAAGGTTTAATCGATTATTCATCATATATTGATTCAAATAATTTCCACCTCTCATAAGTCATTCACTGTACAGCTATGTAAAGAAATAATTATTTAAAATACGCTTATTACACACACACACACACACACACACACACACACACACACACACTCACACACACACATATACATATAAGTATATACAGGGGTGGGACAAAATAACGGAAATACCTTAAAATTTCAAACTTTAAAATTTATTTTCATATGGCCGTCTTTAGCAGAAATTACAGCTTGAATTCTATAAGGTATGGACTCATACACAATTTGAATTTTTCCAAAGGAAGTTTGGTCCATTCTTCAGCTAAAACAGTCTCCAGTTCTTCCTTGTTTTTCTAAGATGCAACATAAATATTCAGTAACATTGAAATCCTCGTGCCATTCAGCAACAACTTTAGCTGTGTGAAATGGTGTATTATCATTCTGAAAGATTGTGTTTCCCTCCGGAAACAGTTTCGCAAACATAGGATGAATTTGATCAGATTAAATGCTTAGATAAACTTGACTATTAACTTTGCTATGAAGCGATCCCATTGGTCCGGCGGACGGACTGCCAAGCTATAGCCCTACCCCGATCATCACAGATCATCCTCCATACACACACACACACACACACACACGCAGCACACACAGACACACACACACACGCAGCACACACACACACACACACACACACACACACACACACATATATATATAAATATATATATACATAGACATTTACACAAATAAAGAATTACATTACATAAAATAAAATATAATGTCCGGACACGAAACCTTGCTCACTATCATTACTTTCCTTAATATTATTATTATCATTATTATTATTATTGTCATTAACATAACAATTTTATTAATATTGCTGTGATTGTCATTTTTGTTGCTTTTGTTGTTGTATTGTCATCAGGAATGTCATTTGCCATTTGATTATTTCTACCGTTCTCATTACCCCTAATGTCAAATCCATTATCGTTACTACTACGGTCATTATACCACATTCATATAAGCCCTTCCTGCCATTATCTACGGATGTAACAATACTCTCGATAGAGTTCTTCGTATTATACAAATTGCCATTGTAATTACAACAATTGCCGTTACTGCAGTTTACCTTAAATTTGCTGCCGTTTTTATTATGCCATTTACAGTTTAGAATAGTATTTACCATTTCCCCCTACTTGATTAGAATTCATATTTATATTTCTTACACTTCGATCATAATATCAGGTTAAATTACTATTTCGCTTATTAATACCTACCATAACAGACCCAGGGTTAAGAGATCTGGCGAAACAGCGGTATGATTTCACTCTCCTTATTGATGATGATATGATAGGATCTATCAATATTCCACTACTTAGTATTCTATTTCGTCCGAATTAAGTTTCAAATTATTAATTCATGTGAAGAAAATTGTATTTTTCATGATATAATTGAATTATCCATAAATGAACACGCCTCTGGAATCGCCGTAATGAAGCTATAAGAAATTTCTGCTTTTATATATAGATATATATATATGTGTGTGTGTGTGTGTGTGTGTGTGTGTGTGTGTGTCTGTGTATGCATGCATGTATACATGTATATATGTGTATGCATCTATATGTATGTATGTATATATATACATATATACATTTACATATATACATGATTATACGCATTACCATATATATAGACCTTGATAGAGAAATATGCAGACAGTCAGATAGATAGATAGATAGATAGAAATAGTGATAGAGTAAACTTCGAACTTATAATACTTGCCCGATTTGTTACTTTGGATAAAAAATTTTGTTCATATTACATTATTTACATTATTTGCATTCGACGGATATTTGTCCTCAACTCGTTTCTTGTTAACACAGCTTTTCGGCTGATATACCCTCCAGCCTTCTTCAGATGTCTTTGGGAAATTTCGAACCTGGGTTCTCATTTCTAAGGTATTTTGCGATGTTATTATTATCATTATTATTATCATCATCATCATCATTATTATTATTATTATTATTATTATTATAATAAGGCGGCGAGCTGGCAGAAACGTTAGTACGCCGGACGAAATGCTTAGCAGTATTTCGTCTACCGTTACGTTCTGAGTTCAAATTCCGCCGAGGTCGACTTTGCCTTTCATCCTTTCGGGGTCGATAAATTAAGTACCAGTTACGCACTGGGGTCGATGTAATCGACTTAATCCCTTTGTCTGTCCTTGTTTGTCCCGTCTATGTTTAGCCCCTTGTGGGCAATAAAAAATAAAAAAAATTAAAAATTAAAAAATAAAAAATTATTATTATTATTACTGTTATCTTCCAGGTCACTTCTTGGAATCGAACTCGGGATCTTGGTGTTAGTAGACCGCGCTCTTAATCACTGCACCATATGCACGGATGATGTCGAAATGCGCCTGTTGAATGAATCAAAAAAACATATCAGGAGCTTGATGCTGCCATCATTCCACTGTATTTTTTCATGTTAAGTATGCATGCGCGCCTTTTCCTGTGCATATATAATTATCTGAACATCTGATGGGCTTCCGTTATGGTGTATACCACTGGAACTTATTTGTTATGAACGACTGTGATGTGCATTGTTATACAAATTTAACATAGTTATCTGTTTTGAAATTTAATAGTTTTCCAAGTAAAAACAAATATTTTCTTTATTAGGATATTGTAAAGGAACGCAAGATCATTTATCGTGATCAGATACCATGGAATTACATGAATGTGTCTTCAACTTAAGGATTTAGAACATATATTCTATGATATACTTTAATCCTTCGCCTTAAATCTGGCACAAATCAAGACATAAATACGGCTATAGGAAATGCATTCAAATCAGTGAGAAACAATATTTCGGGCTCAAACAGTTACTTGTCGCCAAAAATCAATGTAGATTTTAGAAGTATGCATGATCAGTCAGTTTTCACACATCACATCTGCTGGACAATCAGGAAATGCAGTTATCTGGCGTAAAGTGTTTAGAAAATATTAATTAGCTGTTTATTGCTAATGTAGTACGTATAGGAATTACGAGTATTTAGGATTCCGACGGTATCGTAATAATGAATCTAATTTGATATCCCTTGTTTAAGAAGCTACGAAATGATATTTAGAACATCGAATTTCTCTTATAAGTGCATCTAAGAATTAAAATGCAATGCATGTTTCTCATTTATGTGTTCCATTTTCTAAATAAATGGATTACAGCGACATATATAGGGACTCACTGACGTAAACACATATATGCATATATATACATATATATATATATAT
>NC_068988.1:10536468-10539281 GCF_001194135.2 Octopus bimaculoides
ATATATATATATATATATAGGTGAAATAGTTGGTATGTGAGTGAAAGCACGTAGTTCGATGTATAAAAGACAAAATAGAGTGAAAAAGCTACAGAAGGCTGGTGTTATGTGCTTAAAGAATATATTTAAATCGTTGTGTTATAAAAAATATTACAAAATTTTGCCTATAGTAACATTGTTTTGGGAGAAATAACCGGTTTCGTATTTTCTTTTGAAATTTCTCACATTTCTTTACCTACATTGTGTCATTTCTTCGCTATCTTGTGAAATTTGGAGTTCCACACAGGAGAAGGAAATCATGGACTTTTTCGGTATAAGGGAGATAATCAAAAATGTCGAGGATGACTAGCTTTTATTAATTTAACATAATTTGGTTTAGTAAGAATGGACTGTTACAAGTGGTTAGTTTTGCCTTATATTTTTCAATGAATTATGTTTCTTTATTTAAACTAATTTGTGTTGGTGTTCCAATTGCACATTGATAACATGGAGAGATTAGAAAACGTGGTAGCAGTTGCTTTGCGAATTTCTCAATATGTTCCTTATAGGGTATCATTCTGTATTCTAGGAATAACTTATCTGATGCCCAGCGACGATTTTCACCAGATCCAAGATTGTAGAGTGCAATTCACTACACAGTCTGATATAAAATATTATCTTTTACCTGTTTTAGATATTGGACTGCACGCGTATTAGAGTGCAACCTTGAAGTATTTTAGTTGTAATAATCGTTTATTGCTGTTAGATTACAACATTTGTCAATATAAATGTACACACACTCACACACACACACACACATACATGAATAACGGTACTCAAATAACAGTTTTCATCCCTATGCTGCATGTACGTATTGGTGTGATGAGAGCCACGTCATCCACTTGCAAGAAATAGACTGGACCGAGCGATTATAAATTGTAGCGGTCGAAGTGAATTTTGTTAGTTCGAGTAGAGTTCGCAGTGAAGTCGGAAGGTGTCGGTAGGATACTTCGTTTGAATACTGATGTTTGTTTGTGAAGAGTCCACAAAATTGAAATGGTACTTATTCCATCGACCACTTATTACCGAAACGCTAATTAACCTAGTCCTGAAAGAATTGACAAGGGCTGAAATGATAAAATATTCAGTTGATTTCATTCACTAATCCCTGCAGAACCTATACAATTTGATTACCATTATATATTTTCGAGTGATGTATTTCTCAAAACATTTTACGTTTAGAAAAACCTTTATTTTTACCATTGTCAACAAATAGTACAAAATCGATATATTTGAACACTTTTTAAAACTATAATCTTTGATATCTAGCAATTTCATATGTGATGTTTGTATCATATACTACTTCGAAAAAAAAAATTCCAAGAAAAATTGTTTTTATGTAAAATTATTTATAGATATATTGATTAATAATGTTTTGCAGGCTACATACTGCGTTCAATACTAGGTGTATGCCTATAAACATGTAAACATGTTTGTAGGCGTATAACCATCTCTGTGTATATATTTAATTATCCCTGTCAGGCATTTTCCTCATACACTTGCAATTTCTATAAAGCTATGTATATATGTATTTGTGTAGTTTCTCCGGTCCAAAATATATGTATTTGTACATGTCTCGGCTAAGAAGATATTGATATACAGATATAATTATACTGGGATGCGTTTCAAGCTGTATAATATATATATATAAACAACAGACCTGATCATGAGAGCTGTCCAGTCCGAGCAGAAAACAGACAGAAATTGGGAGGTGAAGGAAACTGTAGAGGTAGCTAAAGAGAGCCAAAGGATGAGAGAGATCATTGGGCACACTCAGACCAACAAACAAGGGCTTGGTTCCTCTAAAACTGAATGGTGGTCCAAGACCACAGGAAATGCGAAGAGAGATTTGGTGATCGAACAGATCAGGGAAGAGGAAAACAAAGGAAGGCTTCAGAAGGCAGTGCAACAATGTAAACAGGGACAATGGACAGCATAGAAAAGTGCTCTCGGAAGAATCCTGAGCTGGAACGACCTGTGACACATGGCACCGCTCAGGATAAGCTTCATTCTCAGATCAGTGTATGACCTCCTACCCTCAAATACCAACCTGGCAAAAATGGGGGATATCTGAGGACCCCATCCTGTCCGCTCTGCAACGGAAGACAGACAGTGGAGCACGTTTCTCAGCTCTTGCAAAACAGCCCTCATTCAAGGGAGATACATTTGGAAGAACAATCAAGAGCTGAAAGAGCTTGCTGAAGCGGTCGAATTCAATAAGACCAAGAGAAAATGACGAAACACAGAACCCGTGACATGGCGTACTAAACCAGACAGCAGATGGACGTCCGAGAATCATGACTCGGATGTGGCCCGACCCTACTAGACGGTAAGGAGTTAAGGGCCGAAACACTTGCCTAATGGGGGTTTCCCTACTGAGGACCACCTGCTGATATGCTCTCTCCGAGTTTCTTTCCATATATATATATATATATATATATATATATGAACTGTGTAAATTATAGGGTTAAACATGATTTATCACCTGTGGTTTGCATGCGTAATAAAAGGCATAAAACAGCACACAGAGAGAAGACCTTTGGCAGGACTTCTTACATGCTAAAAAGGGCAGTTAAAACAAAACCCAGTACAAAATATATAGAATATATAATATGATACAGTATAAAACGGTAGGGTATGTATAACATCATAACAGGCAGAGAAATAGTTTTTGCTTTTATGTTACGAAATAACGTATTGTGTTACTGGAAATTTCGTCGTGTTAAAAAAACTTTCATCACACTATTTCTCTGCCATTTCTGACTATATATATA
>NC_068988.1:10539833-10540434 GCF_001194135.2 Octopus bimaculoides
TATATATATATATATATATATATATATATATATGCGTATGTATGTGAATATATATTATATATGCATACATATATAGGTTTGTGATTGGCATACAATGCCAGTTTGATATGTAAACATTCTTCTGTTTGCCTTTGTGCAAAAGTTAAAAAAGAATCTACTGTTACATCATATCATTTGGAGTAAACAGTTACATGTCTTCTTGACATTGTTTGATGCGTTCCTTGGAAGCTATGCTGAAATTGTTTGATAAGCCTACAAGCATCAGAGTAGAACTAATGGTTTTATTTAACTATCTACCTTAGTGCTACACTTATACACAGGGTTATTTATTTGATGGCATACACACCAATATCATCATTGTTACGAATTTTTATTTTGGCTCACATCAAAAATTACATGCTATCCATACACGTATTTCAGCCTTGCAACCTACACATTTAATAGACTGCTGTTTTTTCTTCATCTCTTTTTATACATGCAAATACACACACACACATTCACACACAATCAAACACACACGTACGCACTCACAGACACACACATCACATGTATACATGTGTGGGTGTGTATGCATGTATGAATGTGGATGCATGTTTGCATG
>NC_068988.1:10540636-10543901 GCF_001194135.2 Octopus bimaculoides
ATATATATATATATATATATATATACATGCATATATACAGATAGATAGTACATACACATATACAGATAGATAGATGGAAAGATAGCTAGATAGACAGATATTTATTCTTTGTGAATGTGTTTCTACGCGTGTGTGTGTGTATGCATGTATGCATGCATTTATGTTTGTGTATGTATATATATCTAATGGAAATAGCTCGTTGGAAGCCACGAACCTGCATTCAATTTTCTGCAGAGAATTTTGGTTTACATGAATTGTAGCAAATGCAGATATTTGTAATCAAGAAATAGCTACAATTAAATATATATTTGCTTTTAAGTAGTTCCCTTTATATGGCACCATTATCCTCACGAGATTTGAGGGATTATGTTTGATTTCTTCCTTCGTATATGTATCGCCATACTATGTCTGGAAACTGTATACTCGGATATGAAGACTTTGGTTTAAATTTATACACATATATAAGACAAGAGGAACACATAAGCCACATATACCTGGGTATATCTCCGTCAATATTTCCCTACATAAATCGGCGATGACACCACAAAACTACTCAGAAAGAACTTAATAGATCATATCAGATGGTTTTTAAGTTAGACACGGCTTGCGCTAGATTCGACTGAAACATAGGCAAGTTATTTTCTATATTATGATGTAATACTACCTTATATATACATATATAAGGTAGTATACACTTCTAAGGAAACATTTGAAAACATTTAGCGCCAAGTGATCATCATTTTCTGAAGTGAGTTTGCTGAGAACTTATACCCGCTTATGCAAAATACAAAATGTATAAATAGCAATAATATAGATTGCATCAACTGGAAGGCAGTTAAAAGGTATTCGCCTGATTCTCAGATAAAATATTTTCTAACAAAAAAAAAAAAAAATTAATGTTCTTTCGGAGTGATTTTTTTTTTTTTTAGTTTAGTTACTTATTTGGTATATACATTTATGAAGCGGTTTTATATATCGAAAGGAGCAAATTAATGATTATTCGAAAATAGAGAAGCAAATTGCGAAAAAGAAAGAAAGAAATATTACAAAATGTGCTAGCATTTACTTTTACAAAATCAAAATATATTGTGAAATTGGAAGAGATATATTTTCTTCTACTATGCTAATTAACTGTGCGTGAAGTAATGCAACTTTATAAGCGAGTAAGGTTTAGGAATGAGGAAATGTACCTCAACTTCATATATCAGAGAACAAAAACCGAAATAAATGTGCTAGAAAGTGGAGCCCACGTACATAATTATGAGTTTCATTAATGAGGGTCATTTCCGACATATATAGATATGGAGATGTAAAGAAATGTCGAAAAAAAAAATTAGAGATTAAATTGAGGAATTAGCGTACAAGAACACGATGTTATGCGCATCAATAATTGAAATAGGATATACTACATTAGAAGTTCTTTTCTGTACTCCGCATCCAATACAAATACGCTTATAAGTCTATACACAGACGTGTGCACAAGTAAGGTGCGTATTCATACACATATGTATATATATATATACGTATGTGTGTGTATGTGTGTGTATATATATATATATATATATATATATACATACATACGCCATAGAAAGCGGGAACCGGGCCCTTGAGCTTGGCTAGGCTTTAAAAGGGCGCATTATAAAAAGATAATTAATACATACATATATGCAAATATAAATAAATACATCTCTTTATTGCTCTCATTTTCTGATTTGCGCTTTCATTGTAAGTATATATCTGCGTGTATCCACACATACATATGCACACACGCATGCATAGAAGCATATTAGTATATCTGTGACTGCGCGTATATATTTTATAAAATTAGTTTTTATTTCCGTCGATTACTGCTTGTCACACATCTTTGCAGTAATTTTTAACCCAATGATGCCACAACGTATTTTCCTAAAATGCTTTCAGCTTGATATAGATTTCAATATCATTATTACAACAAAATTATTCATTGCATTAGAAATTATGTCCTCTTATTTGTCTCATATAAAATAAAACCATTTATTGCAAAATATTTTCATATAGTAATCTACAATATTTTCTCAATATTCTGTATAAGATATTGAATATTCAAAAGTACGTAATATCAAATTAATGCGCATACTTCAAGCTTTGCTCTAGATAGTCGATAATGATCTGGGAAACGAGCGGAAGTGATCCTGATATAGACGACAGTTTTTCTTTTCTGTGGGCGTAAGTAACTACGATCTAAAACACATACATAGACACTAAGATATATGTTTGTTTATGGTCCGACAAACGCATGTGTGAATGTATGTTTTTCGCTATGCATTTAACATGCTACTGAGTGTAATATAGCAGTGTTTTTTTTGTTTGTTTGAAATATAAGTGGTTGAAAGAATATATGCTTTCAAACATACAGAGGTGTTTGCGAACTTCAAGCGGTATAACGAATGCGATATAATCATCATGGTCATCTTTCATCGAAAATCAGACATTGCCCTAAAAATCGTTTTATTTCTGGAGAACTACCTAGTATTCGAACTAGAGGTCGTTGCTATTTCTTGCAAGAGAAACTGCTGCAATAGTTTTGTAACTCAGCGCAGAATGAAGTTTCGTAACTAATGGAAAATATCTTCCAGATATGTGCATGCGAAGCTATAGTAAGTTGTTATATCAGAAATATTAAGGCAAAGCATAATTGTATCATTAAATGAATATGTATATATTTTCTAAGGCGGTTCCGTGTGTGCATGTGCGAGTGTATGTGTGTGTATGTGTGCACGTGTTGTGTGTGTACTCGTGTGTACATATGCAGTTGACGTAGAGAGAGATACATTGAATGATAACTAGACCATATACTACAGTAAATTATGTATATATATTTAAATATATCTATATTATAGATAGACAGATAGATAGATAGAAAGATAGATAGATAGATAGATAGATAGATAGATAGATAGATAGGTAGATAGATAGATAGATACATAGATAGATAAGTAGGTAGGTAGATTAATGTTCCTCTTTCTTTACATATTTTTAGATTGCGTCTTCTTTGCATTTGTATATACATTTATTCATAATTGAGCTAACCTGATTACATATGTTGGCAATTAACCTTTTGTTAAGATGCATAGTTCCCAGTAAATTGCTACATGTAAATAACATTTAAGTATACCTATACCTGTATGTAAATATATATTACACAAGTGTATATATATATATATATATATATATATATGTGTGTGTGTGTGTGTGTGTGTGTGTGTGTGTGTGTGTGTGTGTGTGT
>NC_068988.1:10544298-10547362 GCF_001194135.2 Octopus bimaculoides
GTGTGTGTGTGTGTGTGTGTGTGTGTGTGTGTGCGTGTGTGTGTGTGTGTGTGTGTATTTGTGTATGTGTGTTTGTGTATTTCTTTCAGTTCGTTTATGTTTGTGGGTGTTATTTACATTGATGCTGCCTCAGCAAGCTTGTAAAATTATTCCTTTCATTCTCATTGTACGCGTATGAATAAATGTTGCGGAATATTTTCTCCTTTCAGAATTTTATTGATCTCGTATCATGTGAATATTTTTATTCATTTTAAATAATAGCAGAAAGTTACTCTTTGATTGCAATTCTAATCTATTATAATGTTTCCAACACAATGTAGGGACCTGAATAACATCCTTTTTCTAACGTCAACGGAAGTAAATTACTTCAAAAGCATTGTTCCGAGCATGTGAAAAGCTATAAACAAAACAAAGCCACACGTAACAAGCGTACGAGAGCGCTTCCATCTATTAGATCGATCTGTAGTAATCGAAACCAAATCTCCTGTAAACGAAACCTACCATTTTATGAAAAAAAAAAAAAGACGCAAGATCCGTTAGTTAATGCTGTATTAGCGTATTATGACAAATATTCTAGGCGCAATTATGGCTGTTCTAGAATTCGTACCCTCCTCGTGGCCCTTGGCCATGTTCTTCTATAACTACCCAGGTACTAAAACATGTAACGTGAGTGTAATTTTACGACGGAAACTGTGGAAATCCGTCAAATATACGTATTTCTGCCTCCACTTGTATTTGTTTATCCGTGTGTTTGTATATACGTGAGTTACTGCCTCTCTCTCCAAAACTGCCTGACAAGCTGACAAGTTGAATTTCTTACGTTCTCATAAAATAGCGGTTCGCTCAAATGGACTGATACAAAGTGTAAAGCAAAGCTAAACAATAGTAGAATAAGTACTGTGGTTGATTTCTATGACTAAAGTGGCCAAGTTGTTGCTACTACATGATTGTAGTACAATGATAGTAACAAGTAGAATGTAATAGTTAAATAATAACACTTAATTACAGATTTAGCCAGAGATGGCAAATTAAACTTAAAAGGAACTGAAGACAATCTTTACTTAGTGTAATTTTATTTCCATAATTCCTGAAAATGCAGACTCCATGATGTAGATTGTAATTCTGTTAATTATAGTTTTGCTTGATCAGGGTGTATTTTCTGCTAGATATTTTTAAGACCAATATAACTATCATCAAGTTTACAAAAGAATTATTAGCTCTCTCAGTTTACAATAGTGATTAGTGATTCCGAATGCGAAAGTGCCCAAGAATCACCCTTGAGGATAGATTCACCAATCTCAAGTAAAGTGTTATCGGATCAGAGCATTTTAATGAGAGCAGCATTGAAATTAGGACGATACATCATACATAAACAAATGTATTGAATTATACAGAACTCTGCTGAATATATGATCGACGTATGCATAATCAAGCGAAAGATATTGAGATAGGTTTTATCAATAGTTTATTGAATATTGTGAATTTATTTTCTATATATTAGATACGAATGCGTCGTAATAATACACTGTTCTTCAAAGTTGATAAACTTGAGTTAATAAGAATGTTTTCTTTATAATGAAACTAGATTTACTTTGAAAATTATCATGACGATAACATTGTAGAGATGATGATGACGATGACAACGAACACGACGACGAAATTATGATGATGATGATCATCATCATCATGACGACGATGACCATAATCATCGTTATCATTATCAACATAATCAACCTCATCAACATCATTGTAAGGAATATGGCAGCGATGCTCACGAGGTTTCGCGATTACGCTTGCAGTACGAACAAGCCAGTCACAACTATTTGTTTCATTGATTATTTAGTATAGGATAAACAGAGGTAATGAGCACTTTTCAAGTCGTTCATCAGGAAACGAAATATATCATATTTAAATGGGAGTTGAAAACCGAATACGTGTAACATGGAGGAATTCAGATATGGCGACGGCGACAAAGAAAATAATTATTACTCATGCAGCACATGCATAATACAGAAATAAGAACAGTCCTTCTATTGCAATTTCACAAAATTTCTTTCCAAACTCCACAAAGAAAAACGTTACTAAGAGTACACATCAAGACATTTACTTGATGCAATATACGCTAAAAACGGTACGTCGTACGCATGCTAATCAACGTGAATAAATCATTGTGTAATTGTGTTAACAAAAGTGTCATTAACTCTTTATAGTATTTACGCAAATGCTGAATATATACTTATATAAAAAAAATTGATTTTATTTATCACGGAATAAGGCAAATGGTTAAATTTTTGCAAATAGCGAAAAACATTGTGGTGACATTGGAGCCAGTGTAAAGAATTTTAAGGTACTCTGAGAGATATTTTATATATGTTATACACATATTTCCTTGAAAATTGTTTCACATATTATATATACTTTTTGCATTTACATTGCAGTTTTCCTAAATATTTCTTATTAGATTTCAACATTTTTCTTCGTATTCTCCATCAACTTATTTGACTTTTTCAATTCCCATTTCTCCGCCGGTTATTTCATTGTTTCTTATGAATACACACTCACACAAACAGACACACGCATGCTTATACACACACACGAATATTTGTAAGTGTGTGTGTGTATATAAGCATGTGTGTGTGTCTGTTTGCGTGTGTGTGTACATGTATTTATATATATATATATATTTGTATGTATTTTATCTCGCGCTTTCTTATATTATTTCCCTATCACAGCATACAATGAAATTTATGAAAATATTAATAATTCAGACAACAAAAGATTAGCGTTCATTTCTATAAGCATAACTTGGTCCTAGAGTGAAGTTGCCAGCATCATCATCACCATCATCGACGTCATCATTGTCATCATCAATACCATCATCATCATCATCATCATCGTCGTCGTCATCATCATCAGCATCATCATCATCATAATCACTATTACCATGATCATCATCATCTTCATTATCGCCACTACCAATACCAACATGCTCATATTAATTTCTATTTTTTTTCTTCTTCTTCTTCTTCTTCTTCTTCTTCTTCTTCTTCTTCTTCTTCTTCTT
>NC_068988.1:10547583-10547961 GCF_001194135.2 Octopus bimaculoides
TTATTATTATTATTATTATTATTATTATTATTATTATTATTATTATTATTATTATTATTATTATTATTATTATTATTATTATCATTATTATTATTATTATGATTATCATTATTATTATTAATATTTATGCGGGCTATTTTCTTTTTATATTATTTAATCTGCGTGGTATCTTTTCTGCGTAAATTACCTTTGTGTGAGAAAAAGTGAATTCACATAGAATAAAAGGCCTTTTTCATGATAGATACACACACACATATACGTATGTGTGTGTGTGTGTGTATGTGTGTGTGTGCGTGTGTGTCTGTGTGACTGTATGCATCTGTGTGCATGTATTTATATATATATATATTTGCATGCATTTTGTCTCTCGCTGCCTTA
>NC_068988.1:10548132-10552553 GCF_001194135.2 Octopus bimaculoides
ATATATATATTGACAACTGCCTCAAGACAAAAAGATATTCCATTATATCTTATTCTGCAGAAATATTACATCATACAAAAAGGCAGTCACGTACACACACGCATTTCTAGGTGTGTATATGTGTAATATTGCTATTCTTTTTGTTTTTTTTTTAGCCGCAGGTCTACTTTGATTGCGCAGACCTATGATCAAACACAATCTGACATGGCTTCCTCTTCGTGTTTTGCATTCGTAGGATTACAGTATATCCAATGTATTATTCATATACGTATTTGCCAAACCGTTAGTAGTATACAATTCATGGAAATTTAACAGCTAGTTCTTACGTGTCGAATATACAGACAGAGAGTCGCTTCTGATTTATACATTCACACATAATTATGCATTTAATGCATACACACACTTATGTACACGCATGCACACACATATACACACATACACAAACATGTATATATATGTTTGTGTCTGTGTGCGCGTATGTATGTATCTATGTATGCATTTAAGTATGGACATATGTACTTTATCACTACGTTATAAGTTGTATCAACAAGAAAACGTACTCTGTCCAGTGAGGGATAAATATGATTTAAAATACGCAGCACTTTTAAAAGAACCACCAATAGTTTCATGCTCAAGAGTAGAAACAAAAATAATTAGCTCATTTACAGGACATGCCATGTGTCCACAAGTAATCTTTCTGGCTCGGTTCATACTGTTGCATCTATTTGAAAACCAAGGTTTCGGTTTGTGAGGAAACTTAAGAATGAATGGGAGGCTAAAGCGCAAAGAATATCGATGCACAAAGTGGTATGAGAAGAAACAAAATAAAAGAAAAGAAAATCAAGATCTTATTCCCGTTTTGTCTGTATAAAGCGTAATGAATCTAGTTGGTGTAGAATAAAAAACGAAGAGAATTCCGAAGCCTATGAAAAAGATACCCACGCTTGAGAGGGTGCCGTCGTGTTCGACAAAAGGAATTTTTCTATCTGCTTCCATTTGATAAAAATCTGGAATCAGGTATTAAGTAGTGTGGGACAATTTTTTAAATCTTCCATTCAAGAATTTTACGACTCTATGTAATTCCACATGTTTTAGCAAATGTAAGCTTATGGATTAAAGGACCAGTCAATGGACAACTAAGCCATAATCCTAGTTTTCAAATAGGTATGAAGGCATGCAATGATGCTGAAAAAATGCTTGTAGTCACAGGGAAAGTTATATAAATCACCTCAACGTTTGAGTCTCCACAGCATACCATAGTTTTATATAAAACTATTCAGCATCTTAAATCAAATATATGTACGTACTTACGCACGTACACACACGCACGTACACACACGCACGTACACACACGCACGCACACGGACATACCCTCCCCACACATATATATAAAGAAATATATATATAAAGAGGGAGACAAAAATGCAAACTGATGGTGAACACACAGAACATCCGTTGACTTGCCGTGTCCCCAAAACATGTGCAGAGAGTGATAAAACTCAAACATCCAGTGAACGACATGGTGTTTGGAGAGATCACTAGAGATGGCAATGCTATATCTCCGTTCATCTTTGCACAAGGCCTCAGACTCAACATGGATGCCTAATTCAAGAGCCTGGAGGAGGTAGTGCTGCCCACTATCAAGAAGGAGGCTGCTGAAAGACCCTATGTTTGACAACAGAACACTGCACCATGCCACACAAGCTGGAGGACCCAGTCATGGCTGTGAAACGATTTCTGCCATCACATCATCACTAACATCTGGCCACATAAATCCCCAGACTTCACTCTCTTGATTATTATGTGTGGGGCGCGGTTGAGCAAGAGAAAAAGAAACTTCCTTGTAACAACAAAGTTGAACTGAAGGCAAGGGTTTTCGCAGCCTTCATCAACTTAAACAAGGAGACCATCCAGAAGAGTTGCAGGAGATTCCGAAGTTATCTGGAGGCCGTGGTTAAAGCGAATGGCAATTTTCTTAAATAAATTTGCTTTTTAGTATTTCAAGATATTTATATGTAATTTTAGTACATATATCTGTTGAAATGAAATGTCAGTGTTATTAACATTTTTGCGTAATTTAGACAATATATTCACTGCACCTTTTATGTATATATATACACATACACAGAAAGGGAGAGAGAGAGAGATGCGGAGGAAGAGGAATAGGAGGAGGTGTCTACCTGTGTGTGCACGTGTCTTCGGTGTATTATGAGTATATATACGATGTGTAGTCTCCTCGCAGTATGGCGGTTTTAATTAAATGTTCCCAGATTCGACAACCCAGCAGAGCGAACTGTTGCGTTTATGGGCAAATATTTCTAATCACATTGTCATTCCACGGTATTTTGCAGTACTTATACACTGGCCAGACGTCCATACCACCTAAATCCTAACTATTACGCTATCCACATCACTAAAATCATGAGTCAACCTTACACAGTTTATAATTGCACCACTCTTCCGTTGCCAAAACTGCGTAGTTCGCAATATCTCTTATACATAGGTGATTCGATTTGTCATTAAATTTCAGGTTTTGCGAGCTTTGGAGTTTCTTGTCATACGTAGATACATTTCCAACATGTAAATCGAGATTTCTACTTGTCTGCACACTACGTTATTTATTTCTTATAGATATAGATTAGCTTTCTAAAACTCTTCTGTTCTAACCAGCCCGAGAAATCAAACACCAGCTA
The DNA here is from genome assembly GCF_001194135.2 of Octopus bimaculoides. Lineage (NCBI taxonomy): Eukaryota > Metazoa > Mollusca > Cephalopoda > Octopoda > Octopodidae > Octopus > Octopus bimaculoides. The sequence goes on from NC_068988.1 coordinate 10,550,826, forward strand.
CTTCGTTTCGATGTCAGTATATATACCAATACCACTTTAATGCGCATTTTACTCAACGTATTCTGAAGTCAAACGTCATGCCGTTGACATACGTAACGTTTTTTCTGATCTGCATTTCTGTCTATTTTGTTAAATTTCTTGACGTCTCCTTACACAAAACATTAAGAATTCATGTTGCATACCATTTTTAATATACTTTTATTCAATGTATGGAGTGTGCGCATATGCCATAAAAAATACATTTGCTCACTATTTTATTTGATATAGTTGCTTCGTTGTAGCTTGTGCACGTATTGGTTTGTGTATGAATATACACCAGCAGATGTGTACATATGCACAAACACAAGTGCACACGCACATACACACGTGTACGCATACACATACGAACACACGTACACACGTACTCACACGCACGCACACAACTACACACAAGCTCACACACACATATGATTCTTCTCTGTCAGAAAAAAAAAGCTCTGCGTTACAGGTTTCTCGGCAAGCAATGAGTAATATTTCTCTCTTTTGCTTACAGTCTTTATGACTGACATATACGAGTGAGTTCCTGTACGTTGATACATTCATACACATACGCACGTACACTATGCCCACGCACGAACACACAACCCATCCTAACCGCTTTAACCTACCTTTCTGCGCTGCTTTCCATGTGACATTGAATTTCCTTGTGCATTGTTTTCTATACGCGCCCACGTTAATATTACGCTGCTTTATATCCCTTCACATTCTCTGCTTGAATCTCGTTTAAACTTAACTTGCCCCTGCTGTAAATATTTAATACAAACTCGGTTTATTATTCCCAACCCTTTTCTATACATTCTCTATTCAGACCACATCTCACATTATTCAAACACTCCTTATCTTCTTCCATTTTTTACTCATATTATTTTCTATCCAAATTCTATTTTCTTGGATGTGTCATTAGCCTCCACATATTTTCTTACCGAATTCACCTCACTGAAATATATTTTTTCCTATGATATTTTATATAATTCATGATTCACGTTTTTCTTCTTTTCTTTTTTTTGTACATTTGCATATCTGTAACCAATATAGATATAACAATGATATAAATCTTATCTGATAATGACGTTTTTTGCAGGAATTGCTTGCAAAGTAACTTACGTAATATCCGCTCACGAATATTGGAACAAGACATAAAATATATCCAGGAATAAATAAAACGTTACTGAAATGTGCTCTGAGCAGAATTACCTTTCGAAAAGAATGAATAAGCTTACGTAAGTAATTGTTATTTGAAATATTGCATGGTATCACCGAAAAATATGTATCATAGCAGTATATGATTTTTTCGTATTGAGTCATCATAAGAAAAAAGGTATCGCCATGATATTTTGTAATGTCACAGAGTCTACAGTATTGAGGATAGCTGTCACAAATGGTGTTAAAAGAGTAGGCACACGCTCTGGGCCCTCCAGGAACAGATTTTCATAAAATATTAATCAACGACATAAGTTCTTTTGCACGTATTGATTTCGAACGGTCTTTCTAATATAAGTACAAAGTTGTTGTATCAGTGAAACATGCACTTCAGAAACATGGTGTTTTACTCTCTTGCTATTGCGTAGTAATTTCAGCAAGTGATTTCCACTAAAGCTCCGGTTCAAATAATGTTTTTCATATGAATGTGAGCTAGGTCAACGGATTTAAAATTTAAGAAATTGTCATGGATATATATATATATATATA
>NC_068988.1:10553024-10553570 GCF_001194135.2 Octopus bimaculoides
TATATATATATATATATGTTTGCGTATGTATGTGTATATATATCTTGCATCTACAATGGGATCTACAGACACTGTGTGAGTTTATACCCCACGAAAATTATCTCTACCCAGTCTAATGCCAGTATATTGCCCAGTCCAAATTTGTACCGAGCGGAATTACTATTTATACAGTATAGGAGGCAATAATATTTTTGATATATATACATGAAAAATACAGCGATAACTTTCAAAATGCCTCATTTATAAAAAAAATATTATGCATTTATGTGTGTGCGTAACCTACGTGCATACATACATATTAACGTGTGTATGTTTGTGCGTATAAATATGTGTGTGTGTGTATGTGTGTATTCGTCATGATAGATCGCTAGCCACTAAACCGTTTTATATTTCCTCTCCCTGTTCATTTCTATGTTCCTTTCTGTTGAAGAGTGTAGGCTCGAAACGTAAAAACTTTCTCACTTTGCGAGCGTTAAACTAATACATCTGCTTGTTGTTTACACACCCGTCTGAGTCTTTTGCTTTTTGTAAATTCTCACACTATTT
>NC_068988.1:10553793-10563946 GCF_001194135.2 Octopus bimaculoides
ATATATATATATATATATATAGAAGCACCTTATACATTACAGGAGAAGAGGGAGACATATATTCAAAAAGTAATACATGTGAAGGACATTAGTGTAAACAGTTATATATCTGTCGGATAGTCTTTGTCAGTGTGCAGCTACTAATATTCATTGCACCTTTTGAAATTGTTTGTTTTGACGTCACCAAATGCTTGGATTTTATGCGCATAGCTTCAATGTATTGCGTGTTGGCTTGTATTTGCTAATATTTATTTATTGTTGCGATAATGCTTAGTTCTTGAGTAGCTAATATGGCAAAAAGGAAAATCAGGGCTTGTTTAGCACCCATCTTACTTCCCAACCATATGGTACCGTGTTCAGTTACTCTATATGGAACCCTTGGCTAGTATCTTCTACCACAGCCTCCGGCCTACAAAAGCCATTTGTTTGGGTCTCGTAGACCAAATTTGAAAGAATTTTGTCGTATGAGTGTATGTGTGTATCTATATTTCTGTGTGTGTTTCCCAACCACCGCTTAAACACCGGTGTTGGTGTGTTTACGTCCGCGTAAGGTAACGGTTCAGCATAACAGATTGTCAGAAGTACCAGGCTTAAAAATGTACAGGGTTCGATTGATTTAACTAATATTTTTCAAGTTGGTTCCCTAGAATGCCCGCCAAAAAATGAGCGAAACAAGTAAAAGGTATATAAATATGGTCTGATCAATAAGTATCAGGGTTCTTGCAATAGTGACGATGCTTGAACACACAGAGTGAAGCTGCTCGGCACATATTGACCATGACCTCAGCAGTGCATGCGCACTAAGTTTTAACGTTCTAGTTCACTTTCCCTGTTTACACCAGTGCTTGAAAGAAAGGTGTGTAGCGTGTGATCGTCATATTGAGCATGATAGAGACAGTTGAGCAGAGAATCAGCATGAATCTTTTTCAAAAGCTTGGTGATACCAGCTCAGAGGCCTACGTAAAGTTTCAAAGTTTTCATCGTTCTCGACTCAATGAAGGAGATCTTGTACAACTGAAACGTTAGTAACTTTATGATCTGTTGAAATCAGTTTTAGCACAAAATTGGCAGACACGCATCCCACACTGAAATCTTCAATGATAATGGACCGGACTAAAACGTAACTAATCTGCGCATCCTTTGATAACTCACGGATAGTAATTCGACAATTTCCCCTCACATTTGTAACGCACAAACACATTTCAACAAATTCATTTTTGATATCTTGGATCATAAGTTGAATTGATATTCTCAGTTTCATTATCGCAGTTCATGGTGACGTCACCCCCAATTATTCAGTGCATCCTAATTGCATATAATTATGATAAACTCTCTTATTCAATGAAAGTTCTGGCATTTCTTTTCTTTTTCGTTACCAATAACGTTTGTAGGGAAATATCCTATTTAGCAAATTTAGATCATTACTCAGGAATTTGATCGCATTATTTAAATCTAATATCTAAGTGGTGTTCCTTAATGGATCTTAAAGATTTTTTATGTCCAGATAACACAAAGGAGATATTGTAGTATTTATCGTAATGGTGTTTTGCCTCGGCCATATAGCATTATGTGAGCATTTAATATTTTCAAGATGTACTTCTGTTTCGATAGCTTATATTATTTTATTATCAAAATCTTATGCATAACTGATCTCAGATAAAATAATATCATTCATATACTTTATGTTCTGACAGTTATTCTACAATACTTCGCTTTCAATGTCTATAGGTGAGAAACTGCTAATTTGCGCAGCTTCGAGAATGCACAATAAAATGATATGCAACACAATTACTTCACTATATGTTGCTCTTTCATTGTAGAGGTGCACAATTCAGAAAACTATTATTGCAGCTTAGTAACATCAATATAAAATTCTCACCTTGCTTTGATGTCAAAGAAACAGAACGATAATATTTAGTTATTTTGTAGGCGTATGGCACGGACAGTGCTTTGAAAGGATTCTACATAGGTTACCTGAATAATCAGAGGTTTTATGTAAAATAAATCGCGTCTACTGTCACAATCTGAAAGTAATTCACATTCATTATTGCATGGGATTTATCGTAAATAATCAAAATATAGTTCGCGTATAGATTTATTCAGCTTTATGAAGTTATGAAACAAATGAACTAAATCGGCTTCTGAGTGTTTTGTTCAAGTTATCCGCCATATTGATGATCAGCTAATTCTCATCAATTTGATCGGCTTCTGCGCTGATGTTGTTTGTATGAAAATTATTATATGTTTCACCGCAATTCTCTCGATAGTTTTCACTTCGTTTTCGAACAATACATATTTTAGAAGCGACTCATATAATCTGCCCATATTACTCGCCGAAACCTGTATGAATAGACGTTTGGATGATTGTATACTTCTATATATACTTCATGCATATACAGATAGACATTTACGTACAAACACATACATATAGGCTCATATACATATGTAAGTATGTGCTTGTTGTATCTGTGTGTCTGCCGATGTTTACGTATTATCGCTAACAAAAACAGGCCTTCTCTCAGCTCTTCCCTATAGTTCTTGTTGTATATCAGACATGTTTTACTTAAGCAAACTTGAGCGTAATTCACTAGATAGATGTTACAAGGTACCATCGAATGGTCTGAGCAATGCATATGCAAATCCTAGGGTTGCACCGTGAACCAGCAGTCAAGATGCCCATGCTTAAAACTCATTAATTGATCTTCATTTGAAATTACAGCCACAAAGCAGCCCTACATATAATTTAGATGCTAATAGTAATCTTGCGTGTTTAAGCAGATATAATGTTGTATCCTTCTGTGGTGTTATCCTTGCTTTGGAAATAAATTTACATAAGGCAGCGAATGAAGAAAGTTTTGAAATTTGATACCGTAACGAAATATATATTTCAAATATCAGCTGGACTGATATGAATAAGGCACTGGTCCTCAACTGAGATCTACATTACACTTGAGAATCTACACAAAATTCTGTTGTTAATGTTCATGAGCAATACATTGATATACCTGTACAGCACATACAATATTTTAATATTTTTTATACAATTCCTAATTGTATTTCATTATAAAATTATAATTCGAATTTAGAAAACATCGAGTGGTTAGGACGCTCCATCCGACTAAAACAGGAATGAAAAAAATGGGCTGAGAAACATAGGTTTTGAGGTAATCTTAAGGTGTTAGATTTTGATTGTTTTCCCCCGGAAAACGGCCTACACAAATTTAAGAAAGTTTGTTTGATACAAATTTTCCTTTCCTTGAGTTGTATAGCTGCTACTACAACTACCCCCACGTAAATGATGCGCCGACTGAAAAGAGAGTTTGAGGTCTATACAGATGGTTCCCAGCGCCAGTGTGATGTCTTATCATTTAAATTTTGTATATTATGCTTACTATTTATGTTTCACTAGGCGGATCATTAGAGGTGAAAACGGAGGTTACAAAGGTTCTTGTTTTCTATGATTTTTTTCTTTTTATGATTGTCATTTGTTATTGGTATTGTTCCATTAATGAGTTTCTTTGTCCAGTTGTTCGGAGCCGATATTTGGCTCCGTTTATGAATTTCGATAAATATTAACCCAGAGCGTACTTGTCATTGATTTCTTATTTTGAAAGCAAATAATTTCCGTTATAAATTTGCATGATTATTAAAATAATGAAGCCATATCATCCCCCAACATTTACCATAATTTTTTGAATCAATTAACATTGTGCGTATTCATTTATTTTAAGACAGCGGGGTATTCTATAAGGAGGATTTTGCTTAACATATGTACCTTGAAAAAATCCCAAAACTTAAAGTTATCCCTTATCGCATTGCCTGATTTCCGGTTTGGTTGTAAACAGTTATTTTCTGTGACAGTAAATTACTAGTCACGAAAAGTATGTATTGTATGTTTCTGACAATAATTAAAATCGTGTATGTGTATATGACACATATTTGTACAGATGCACAATAATTATTTGTATGCATGTATATAACGTGGATGCATGAATCTATATACAAATGTGTGGTTGCGTATCTTTCCGTCACGTGTGTGTGTCTGCATGATTTACTGCTTACGTCTCTCTGTTTAGTTATAGATTAATGGCTATATTGTATAATACTAATTTATGAATATTAAATTAGCTGAGTCAAAGTTAATCTATAGACACAGATATTATATGCTGCTGTATCAGTATTTTGTTTTATTATTTTAGTTCACACACTTCATTTGGCAGACTAATTAGAGTTACTTTCTTCATGCAATTGAATTTATATCGAGTAGAGGTTAATTTTGGGTGCATTCGACCATTGTATTATTTCTTTAGAAGTGTTGCTTTATATACTTTCAGTGCACAAGTATATATGGATTATAGTCTTTTATCTCTTCCAATATACATACAATGAAAATAAAAGCATTATTTCTATTATATATCCCGACGTACTGGTTTTATATAATATCCTGTGAAAAATAGTCTCATTGTTTACATGTTTCCGACGGGTCAGTCAATCGTCGAACGAGTTAACTATTGCAACAGTATATGATACTAGGAAGTAACATGTATTACATTTTTGTATTCTTAAAGAATCCGTTTTTACTTTCGCCTTTCACGGAGGTGGAGGTATTTTTCAATGCTGGAGGCACATATTTCCTGAGATCTAAATTCGCTTCGCTCACCTCCCAAGCATACACACACACACAATGACACACACTTACACACACATACACAAGCACACACACACAAGCACAATGGCACACACATATACATAAACACATAACATGACATTCTCTCAAAACCTTTTACGTTATCAGGCAACAAGTCACACACAACATTCTGAATTGCACCATTATACTGGTGTTAGTCAAAGATTTCGGAGTCCCATGCAGTCGTCTTATAAACAAATACGAGGTTTCCTCGATATCTCCGCGCCAGGATATTCATCCAAATCTCGGGATAACCACAATGGCGTTGGATAACCAAACCTCGGAGTAGCGATTGTTAGCTGACATCATCCGTAGACGGGTTAATTTCTGAGAAATTAAACCCATAAGATTTCAACTGACATATTTATTATTGATGCCGGGAGCTGAGCGCGCCAATCGTCGTAAAGTCGATCGGTCGTAAGTCGATTGGTCGTAAGTCGATTGGTCGTAAGTCGATTGGTCGTAAGTCGATTGGTCGTAAGTCGGATAGGTCGTAAATGGACGACGACCTGTATAAGGAAATTGAGAAAATCACTCGACATTTTTTGCCGCGAACTGTTATTGATTGTTCATTCTGGTTAATAAATCATTGTGAAATATGATAACATGTGGCCAGTACATTTTTGTGATTTTAAATGTCTATTATTGCATGCCTTATGTTAGCGAATATTGTATGAACAATATGGCTCGGAAATTTGACAGTAAATATGAATTGATAGATAAAAACCTTTTCCAATGAAAATAAAAAGACAAATCGAATGATTTAATGTCGAAGGCAGTCGATTAAATGATTTTATTTTGATGTATATTCTATTTCGTTTTCGTCTATCAGTAAATTGTAGTCTAAAATACCTCATATTTGTCTGTCAACTTTGAATAATGTGTTATAACAAATTTGCTCATAATATTACTAAGTGCTACAGTGTAACTCATATACACGCCATTTTGAAACACGGTCATTTGACGTTGAACAGATGGGCATATCGAAATGTAAGATATGATTTTATTTCCCATATGTGTTATAGTTTTTTTTTTTTTTTGGATGCTTAAAGAAAATAGAACGTTACTTGATTTTTATTGATCGGAAATGTGTTTTCTGATTTGGAATGCGTGCACATCTGGATTAGCATGAATAAGTATGCTTCATACGTCAACAATTTTCATTTAATTTTCTTTTCTTTTGCATATCAGTAAAGCAAGAGAATGTGACAATGAAGAAATATGCAAAATTAATGCGTTGCAGATAGTTGCAAATAATGCGTTGCAATGCAAAGTGAAAAAATAAATCTATTGAATTATTGATTACTATAGAATAATATTGAAGATGAATGTGGGGAGAAAAGGAATGATCGATTTATAAATTATCTGTCTTTACGTGAAGAAAGTAACTCAGAGAATGCAATATGTCAAAATATGAGAAATGTAATGATAGGAATAGAAAGGAATTGATCCTTGAATATAATATGGACAGATCGGGAATGTGCCAAACGTATTAACGTTCCGAAAGGTACTTAAAGAAAGTTATTAAAGCCATAGTTTACCCATCAAAAGTATAAGGAGTGTAAATTGTGTTGAAACAGTTACGATGCATAATCGCCGAAAGAGATTTATGATAATGGAAGAATTATTTATGCATTGTGCCCCATGCTGGGGCAATGTCTCTGGTTGAAGATGATAATACAATAGAATAATACTTACTTGTGTGTGTGTCTGTGTATGTGTGTGTGTGTGTGAGTGTGCACACGCGTGTGTGGACGTGTACACCCGCGAGTGTGGACGTGTAGGTGGGTGTATTCGTTTATGAGTGTGTTCGTGTATGTGTTCAGTGATTTAAGGGATATCTTGCAGTTGTGTATGAAATTATAAAACACAATGAATTATACTATTCTCAATGTCTATGGTAGAAAAGAGAATGCAAATATATTCCGGAGTCGATGGTAACAAAAAAAAAAATGTTTATTGTTCTTTCTTTTGTTTTTCCTGACATATATTCCGCATATATATTTTCACACTCGGAATATCGTAAATCGTACTGCAAACTTCTACACATAACTGTTTAATTCAGAAAATCACAAATAGTCGTAAATTACATTCTCGAGCTATTGATGGACCTGATGTTTTGAAAACAACTTGCACATGAAAGTGCTACCAGTCGAAAGCTCAGCATACTGGAAGCCAGCAAGGGTATGGGGCAATCAGGAGAGAACGCGCATCGTTTTGGGGTCTACCTCTCGACGGTATCATTGCGCATCGGCCCCACTTGCTAGATCTACTGTTTATCAAATATAGATCAATATTCTTCTAGACTTATCGTCTCTTTTTGCGGAAAGATAGATAAATAGATAGATAAATATACTGGTGTATGCACACAGCTATATACACGGGAATATATAAATGGGAATAATATATTTTTTTAAAGAGTTTTTGGTACTATATTTAAAGGAAATGAAGTATTCCGACAATTGTTTCTGGAGTTCAATCAAGGAGTACATGAGAATCTTGCGATTCAATTCCAAGGAATTTTCCCATCATCAGCGAAAAAGAAAAGATTAATGTTTGCGCCAGAAATGTATTAAATTAACCGTTTAGTACTTTTAATTAAATTAACCATTGCTATACATATTTATATGCATGAGAATTTCTAACGTATTAACGTGAATTGTTTTACCAAAGAATTTCTAGAATTTTTGTCAAAATATACATAAACTGTAATTTGATTAGCTTGTGTAATAATACGATCCCTCAGTGCTCGGAATGCATTATTGAACTTCATTAGCGCCGTCTTAGTTCCCTTTGAGCATTATTATATATTATGTTGAAGGCGGCAAGCTGGTAGCATCGATAAAACGCCGGACAGAATACTCAATGACATTTCGTTCGTCTTTACGTTCTGAGGTCAAATTTCGCCGAGGTCGAATTTATCTTTTCGATGTCGATGAGTTAAGCACCAGTGAAACACTGATGTCGATATAATCGACTGGTCCACTCCCGAAAAATCTCAGACCCTGTGCCTTTTCTAGAAAGGATCTTAATATACTATGTGGCTGTCTAATTTTGAGTATGTCAGTAATATCGGCCTTTCTGATCTCCAAAGTTATCGTTCTTTTCCTTATCAATAAAGATTCAGCATATCGTAAACATGTGTACCTCTGTGCACCCTGGGTCATCATGACCGAACGTTTCTTCAATGACAAGCATCGGTGATGTAATAGTCAAATTCTTTCGCAATAGTAAATTTCATTTATATTTACATTATCTATTGTCATCACCCAGGTTAAATACAATAAATTTCGTAGACAGAAAGGAATATGGCTTCTATCGTAGTAATTCAAGACATCTTGCATGCAATTCGTTAATTCATAATGAGATGTTGTTATGGTTGTGGAATGTATCTGGGTGAGACTTTCTTTCACATACAGCAAAACGTTTTAGAGATTATGAAGTTCTTTTTTGTTTTTCCCCCCTATATCAACTGTGCTATTAGATTTCACCATCTCTAACTTTATCTTTACGTGAAATATATCGTTTCATCAATGATATTGCAATGAAAGTCTTTTCTTCCATTCTGATATATTATACAAAAAGACATTGAACTAAACAAGTAATGCCCTCCCATCATTCATTGTTATAGTTTCTCTGTTTTCCAATAACGACTGATGTTACTTTTTCTTCTTGTATTTAGGCGTGTATAGACCCACTAATATTTCATCTTTTGAAGAAGTCTCGAAGACGTGTATTTCAGCGCAAAATTTTTGTCGCTGCCTCTATACAATGTTTTGTGTGTTTCTTGGGTTTGTATCATCTCATTAAAGGAGGTAGCGTTTTTATGATATAGGTATAGAAATGCATTGTGTTCTAAATATATTTGATCGTCTGTGAGTTTCTAGATTGTTATCTTGCTGTGCCAATGATCGCAAGAATCGCGTCGTTCAGCAAAAACAAAAGAGACATATTGAAATTTAAGTCCTTATCGATTTTTTAATCTATATGTTTATTGGGATCAGAGCCTAGAATGCATAATCAACGTAATATACTTCTGTAAAACATCGTATGTTCTCTTCTGTCATTTTTTGTTTATTTGCCTTTGTTGCAGCGAAAATTGAAGTTATGCAGGAACGATATAACCAACGATGACTATAATGACCTGTTTGTAATCCGTTCAATTTTACTCTGGGATAGATATGTTGTGATTACTCAACGTACAATAAAAATTCTATATATAAATATTTTTATATTGTGATATTGTGTAAGGTTAGTATGTAGCTTTAATTGTTGCTTATTCTATAAAATGGTCAAGAAGTTAAGAAATTAAAAAAAATATTACTTTTAATTCATAATGCCTTGCTGATTGTGTGTATTTAATGTTATCTGGTGTTACTCGTAAACAATCAGTCTATGCGCCTGGTAGTTATTTAGATATATCTTTGGGAGATCGACGTTAAGTTTGATTTATGTCATCTTCGAACTATCGTGCGCAATAGCCAGTTTCCACTGTGTATGAAGTGCGTTGTGTAAGTTGCGTAGCTGTGAGAAAGTCTTGTAATAATAATCTAAAAGGTATGTGCAAGTGGAAAGATCTACTTAATACGCCGTTCAGTAATTTACATATTCCGCAAATATTCTTCACATTTACTGTACCTCCGATAATCTCTACTGATTATAAAAATTTCATGTCTAAATTTCGCCTCAGATATTTTCATGGATAATACTTTTCTTCGCTCGTAATTTTGTGCGGATATAATAATCATATTTTCAAGCAGATAGTAAATGTATTCATTTTGTTTGGCGTTTCTGTTTTTACTTTTATGTGTGGATTTGTAAGAAAGCGAGAAAGAAACATCTTTGTTGTTTGAATATGGAATTGTTGCTGGATATTGCGAGTGTGCTGTACTTAGCTATTTGGCGGTTGTTATAACTGAAACATTTCATATGTTATGCTGAGATTTTTTTTATGATTCAATTTAGATACATTTTTGCAATTATATTCTATTTTGGAGATTTTTTTTTTCTTTTTTCGCTTTATTAGCTGCAATATTTTTATATATGTTTAGCTATCTGCATTTCCTTCACAGAATGGTTTTTACTTCCATTAGCTTATATCTACCACATTATATTTGTAGTCTGTTAGATGTTGTATTTAAGCTTTGGAAAACCAGTGAATTAATGTTCTCTATATTCTTATTCCACTAATTTCTGTATAGTCCAATTATGGTCTTCCTGATATTTCTAATATATATATATATACTCTCATTACATTGTTTGAAATATGGCTTACGATACGTAAATAAATTTCTCTTCTCCAATTTCAGGATGGAAAAGAAATGATTTAAATGGGCTATCATGGACAGTAGTAAGCGTGGTGCAATGCTGAATGTTTTACTTAAATACATACACACATACATAAATATATGTCGCTCTTTCTCTCTCTCTCTCTCTCTCTCTCTCTCTCTCTCTCTCTCTCTCTCT
>NC_068988.1:10564607-10573233 GCF_001194135.2 Octopus bimaculoides
ATATATATATATATATATATATAATGGTATTTTTATATAAGCTTAAAGCTTATGGTGATCACCGTGCAATGACTAAGGGAAATAGTCTAATAAAGGGGTATATAAGCCCTCGAGAGAAAAAACAAAACTTTCCTATCAATCGAGGGCTTATATGCCCCTTTATTAGATTATTTTCCTTAGTCAGTGTATGGTGATCGCCATAATCTTTACATATATATAAAAATACCATTGTTACCATTTACCGGATTGTAAACTCGGCGGCGTATAAAAGAACCATTCGCACTGAAAGCATATACATATATAGGCTTACAAAGAATAAGTCCTGGGGTCGACTTGTTCGGAAAAAATGGGGCGCCCCAGTATGGCCGCAGTCAAATGACTGAAATAAGTAAATGAATAAAAGAATTATGTTATAAATTCCATTTGTTTACAGCTGTTCCTGTTATATGAGGCCATGTATTTCAAATTTATTATTTAAGTATCACTATGTAGCTTCATCGAGATGCAAACCTGAATAGGGTGATGCTTATGCATGCAACAGTGAGTGCAATGCACTTCATGGCACTTGGTGGTAGAAACAGCTGTAAGCTAATGAAGTTCCTAAGATAACTGTTTATTTTCTTTGTTGTCGGCTAAATTCATTTTCATCTGAAGATTAATAACTGAAAGCACCATGCGAGCTTTCAATATCTGCACTGAACGCACCCAAGCCGGAAATGAATGGAAAATAGATATTTAAAAAATGCTGTAACGTCAGTATTATTTTTTATCAGTGAGGCACAGGTATATCTGATATTGAGGATAAGAACAACGAATATGAAACTTCAAATATAATACTAGTTTGGGTTCCTTAAAATTTTTAATCAGAATTTCAAATAACGAGAATATTATAAATAAAAGTTAATTCTTTTTTTTTTGAACAAACAATTCGTTAGCGTATTACAAAGCAGGGCAGAATATGAACTGGCGACAAGGACTGTCAAATTAACACGACCGGTTGCCAAAAGAAAATAAGAGAGTCGCTTCTACATTATACAGAGGATGATCTGGAGCGGAAGCAAATCAGAAAAACAACTCATACACACATATTAAAAGAGCACTCCGTCCGTTACGAGGACGAGGGTCCCAGCTGATACGATCAACGGAAGAGCTTGCACGTGAAATTAACGTGCAAGTGGCTGAGCACCCCGCAGACACGGTACCCTTAACATAACTCTGAGGGAGATTCAGCGTGACAAGGCTGGACCTTTGAAATACAGGTACAGCTCATTTTTGCCAGCTGAGTGGACTGGAACAACATGAAATAAAATGTCTTGCTCAAGGACAGAACGCGTCGCCAGGAATTGAACACACGACCTTACAATCGTGAGTGTAATACCCTAACCTGTAAGCCACGCGCCTTCACATACACACATATTATTGCGTATATAAATAGGCAAGAAAACGAAAGCTGCTGATTTTAGAAAGAGCTTCGTAGCGGCGAATTTATCACATACCGAGTTATCACGATTCTAATATCTGAAATTGAGAAGGAATTTCATGATTATTCCTAACTTTGCCCTCTTAAAAAGTTGCAACATAGATAAATTATAAAATAAATTAACGGCCTGGTATAGATTCGAAGAAAGTATACTTTCTGACACTGTAATTTCCGCTTCTATACTCAAAATTGTTGAGTTTACAAGCAATATTACAATCACCCATCTGTGATATATGACAACGAGAGAGTTTGTATATATTTTGTTCAAGTAGTGAAAATACTATTAAACCATGCACCACCATTTGTCTTAAACAGGACATTCATATTGCATGATATAATCATAGCAAGTTCCCAATGAATGGCAAACATTTTCCCATGGACGGAATGAACACTATGACCAATATCTTCATATTCCACTGCGCTCGCAACAAATTTATCATTTTCTCGAAAAACGCACCACATTGTTTCGTATTTTGTTTACGAATATGGTATTTTGATATTTAGATGTCTGGCTCAGTTCATGACTCGCGTTTGTAGTTTGCCGAATTTTCCTCCTATTGTTTTCCAAATTAGTAAACAAAATTAAGTTTATTATTTGTGCCCGTTGATCAAGAAGCTGTGATCTCTATTTAATAAATGAAACTGCATAATACGGCACTTAGTAACTGTTTATTTTTCTCAGACAGCAAATAATATATCAATAAATTGTATTCGGGGTAAATAATGAGTTGTTGAATCGAATGCATTTGAATGAACAAGAATATAATGAATACTAATATGCCTTTAGGCACAATTAGACAACTTAATTACAAATTTTGATATTTGAAAGGTTGTAACAATTATAGATGATGAATGAAAGTATTTTGAGGCGATTCTACTGCCGTTTAAACTTAGCGTATTTGAATCACTTCAGAAACAAGTCATCCAGGTGAAAATTGTTTTATTGTATCAGTGTATCTGATCTCGAACATCCCAAACATAACCTTTATAATATTTCATTTCAAACAACTACAGTTATGCAGCGTATGAAGTGACAGTTATGTTATGTACGCATATATGTATGTATAAAATTGTATGCCTACAATTATGCATAAATATACTTATTGTATTACTAATGTGATTCCTTAGCACAAATAAACCACAATTAGCCATTTGTCAGTTCGGCTAATTACCATTTGAAATTTCAAATAGATTATGTCTGAGCAACCAATGAAGCATTAAAATTTAGCCAGAGGAATCTTGCTAAATTACAATTTCAAACACTGTAGCCAGTCAACGAAATTGTTTTGATTATAGGCCTTTTATACTAATCAATCAAGTTACAATATAATGTTGTTTAATATACTAATTTCTGGATATTGATTACATTACCAATCAATCGAAATAGAAAGTTTTTCTTCTTTTATAGACAAATTTGCAATATAGTCTCAGACACCGATTTAAAATGAAGCAGCATTTTAATTGCATTTGTATTCAAATTTAGTTGTTTCATCCGATCAAAGCATCACTTTTATTTAACTTAGATACGGATTGATTAATTTGCTAAACAAGACGTGTAATTAAAACTTTATTACTAATGCGCTTTGATACTTCGAAGAAAGGAAGCAAACAATAAAGGCAGAAAATCTATGAATTTTCATAGAGGTAAGACGGCTTAATGATCTTAAAACATTAGACATTTCTGGCGAACAGAAAATAACCAAAAACTTTCCGCCTGAATTATAATGTTCATATAATATTTCACTGTAACTCGGGAACAAACAGCTTAAGTAATATAAATTTAATATCACATGACTTAGATGAAAAAAGAAAGTTTTCTGAGTTCAAAAGTATTGGCTATGAAAATATATTTTAAGCGATAATGAACGCTGAAATTTTTAAATTATTTAATTGGTAAATGGAATGATATGTTAATGTCTTATGCAGTACATAAATGATTCATGTAGTTGTCGGGTTTGTTGTTGGGGGTTGAGATTTTGATGTTGATGTTGTTGTTAATATTGTTTAAATCTGATTGTGTATGCATATGATCAAAGATATAATAACTGTAAAGATATTGTCTAATAATCAATGCACATAGAGATATATCCTTTAATGAGGCTGTCTTTCTTCAAAGCGACACAGTATGATGTTAATGAGATTTGAGATTGACGTTCATCAGAAATGCATCATTGAGCTCTTTGTCTCTATACCCATGGTGTGATATTATTTATTTCACAAGTGTATTAAATAGGAGTGTCACGCAGGCTTTATTTTTAAAAAATCACTGAATTTGCATTGGACTTTTCCGCAATTCTAAAGTAGTAAAATTCTAAATATACCTGTACTGCTTTCAAAAACCTGTTAAACTCATTTCTTTTAAACAGACAAGACGTTATTAAACGTGTATTTCATGATTAATTTACAAAACTACTGGAGTATACTTGGCGATAACCCTTTCCCTATTCAGGAATATATCTTTATTTTATCATACAGAAGAAAAAACAATCATGTGCATTCCGTAACAAACTCTACACAAGGAAAATAACTGACGATTGCTCAACAAAGAAGACTCACTGAATATCGCATTCAAATACATCAATAGAAACTTTACCCAAATTGCAGTTTAGCTGAAATCCATGCTCATGAAGATTTGCAATTGACCTTTCGATAAATAATATATTATTACAAACTAGTAAACATACATTGGTCTTTGCATGCATAAGTTTTTAATTTGTTACAAAAACTATAGATGTCTTCTTATGAATTTTAAATCGTCTTATGTATTTATCGCCTGGTTCTTGTCTTTGTCCTACATTTCTAAGTGACAGCTTATTCTAGAATATCCTTTGTGAAACTATATTTTGTAATCGGACATGAACAGTGACAAATAATACAAAAAACAGTCAGGAAGTAATTTATATTCTTTATTTGTATACCTAATTAATCATTTGGTCCAATATTGGTTTCAATCTTTGACACACAACCAGCAATATCAGGGTCATGGGTAAATCGATTATATCGACTCCAGATCGCATCTGGTACATAATCTATCAGCCACAAATTGGGGAAGGCAAAGTCTATATCGGTGGAGTTTGAACTCAGAACGGACGGACGGACGAAATGCCACCAAACATGTGGCCCAACGTGGTAACGCTTCTGCTAGCTCGGCGCAATAATTAGGTCTAATATCAGAACCTGGTCTTTGGTTGTCTTCACCAGCCATCAACTCCTTGTAAGATATCGTGAACTTAACTCCATGAAAACATCGGAACAAAGACTATTTGTATCTTCATGTGATGAATCTGAAAGTAGAAACACAGCTATGAATCTGTCTTTATTGTACTTACAAATCTGAAGGGCCCTGTATGGTTCCGGACTCATCCCTTACCTTCTTGACATACTGAAATCAAGTGATAATTTAAAAACTGTAGATAGTTAGGGTTTCATGTTATATCTATGGGAGTTTCTTGGAATGCGTTACTCAGGTTTCTCTAAAGTGTTACGAAAATTTAATATTTTAAACGGGGTCTCGTAAAAGGACTCTAAATTCCATTGAGTAATGAAACATAAATGTATTTTGTTTTTTTCGCTCCTTTGGTTTCTTGACTCTTTTGATTTACATTATATGAAAATATAGTAACTGATAATTAGAAACACAGGGTGATAAATGATATTAATATATATTTTCTATATTCATTAAAACGTTTCTGGCCCATAACTCCAACATTCCAAAGCTCCACCATTGAGACTAATTGCTTCTCATCATGGTCTCTAATTCAAATCAAGAATATCCCAATCAATATTCTGAATAGACTTACGTTCTGATTTATCTGAAAATTTTCTGTTTCCGATATAATAAATCCTCGGGGGAAATGAATGACGCTGTTCTAAAGAACTCGCTCTTCTTAATTAGGGAACTTTAATTATTTATTGGAAGTAACTTAGATTCGTAATAATACTAACCTCTGGGTGTGACGACCAAGATATAACCAAAGTTTTGAGCGATTGAATT
The DNA here is from genome assembly GCF_001194135.2 of Octopus bimaculoides. Classification (NCBI taxonomy): domain Eukaryota; kingdom Metazoa; phylum Mollusca; class Cephalopoda; order Octopoda; family Octopodidae; genus Octopus; species Octopus bimaculoides. Next base: position 10,570,082 of record NC_068988.1, read on the forward strand.
GTAACTAATGTTTCCTTCCGTATTAGGATAATTTATTGCGGCTGAATAGATATCCTTTGCGCATTGAATATCTTGTTGCTGAGCTACAACATTAATTTCCAAAGACCACCAGATAAACCAGATAGATTGGTGTAATTTCTACACAACAAGTGGTGCCTAAAGCAAAGGAAGCGTTTGTATGGCAATAAACACAGCTAAAGACACACAATTGAAATTTTATAGACTTTGCTATAATGTCGATTAAAATTAAAACCAAAATAGTTTACAAATCCATTCCTATTTCATTTGAACCAAATAGCATTACATTGCCAAATGTTATTTAGGTAATCACTAACCTCACGACAACCCAATCACTTTCCATCGAACATATGAGCAAGACACAGCAGATCAACAATGACAGACTATGTATTCCTGCAATTCTTTTACTTTACGCCAGATGCAATTAATTGCTAGATACATTCTCATTACTTATTGCTTAAATAATATTAACACGAAATACATCATTTATTGGAGATGATATCTAATCAAACATGTAGTTATATGACATATTTCTAACAAATTTGTAAAAAAAAATATGTCAACGAATACATTATTTATTGCTTATATTGTGCACAATATAAACACTCTCAATGTATATTAAACAATTTGTGTGCAGGAATTTAATATTTACCGATGTTAGAACGTTTAATTAACGATTCTTTCCACAAGAGATATTAAAGTAAGAAAATGATTGAATTTGATATTTTGTAAATATAACTATGACACTCAGTTTTTCATCAAATAGCATATAAAATTACTGAAATTTTAATAGCTATATAAAATTGTCATGTGTATATGTGATTGTGGAAACGAAGCGTAGGTTATATTTTTACCTGATTTATTTTTTAAATTGTGATACTATAAAACACGAAAAGGTTTCATATAGACACCGTGTACTGGACGCGCGTGTATGTTAAATGTCGAAGAGAGGACATTAAAATACATATTAAATTCTTGGTTTTTACGAGGCTACACGCAATGACCGTCTAGTTTAACCTAAGTTTGCCTCTACACTTTGTCATGTCTAGTTTATCAATCACTAATATTTTCAGAATCATATCATCATGTCGACCACACCACGCATAAGGTTGTACAAGGTTACAAGAGCTATCAAATATACTCATATATGTATGTATTGACATATTAATAGAGGTCAAAAAAGTGATAGAGGTTACTGACTAGCAACGCGTTTGTTAAAGCTAAGGGTTAAAGTAACTCAAAGCCACAACCGCACTTTCTAAAATGACTGACAAAGGGAGGTAAGTACTCAGCGTACACAGCGCGATCGCGATTTCGGATTTTGATATAGACCATCTTAATGCTCATCAGTGTGTCTTAACGCCTTGGGTTAAACCGAACTACATCTGTCAGTCTTAAAACAAAAATTGTTGAAAATATGTGCTGATTTTCAAAGCGATAAAGTGTAAACAACAAAATCATAGGTATTCAACGGTGAGCAGACACAATTGTTAGCACGCCAGACAATAGGCTTAGCGATATTTCGCCTGTCCTTGCGTCGTGAGTTAAAATTCCGCCGAGATCAACTCAAACTTCATCCTTTCGGGTTTGATCGATAAAATAAGTACCAGTACTGACGTCAATGTTATCGATTATCTTCTGCCCCCAAAATTTCAGATTTTGTGCCTATAGTAGAAAGGTTTATTTTTAGTATTGTTGTTGCTTTTGTTGTTGTCGTTGCTGTTTTTGATGCAATCTCGTCATGTAGTGACCAGTACTTCTTAATATTTTTTCAGTTCTTTATCATACACACATACATCCCCGGGTATGCCAATATCCTTGATTTTGTTTTCCTTCGTCATTTATCCACTACAACAATTTCTGCTACAACCATTTGGATGTCATTTCAGGCGCGTAATTAAGAGCTGTATGTCTCCGTAGACCCGCACCACACACTAAGTGGCGTGTTTACTGAGAGTTCTGCTCCATTATTTCAATATCTATTCTGTTGCGAATATTTTGTCGGAATCCTGTGATGATTATTCTGTTGAGGTAACGAAAACCTGAGCAGTTCAAGTAATATTATGATTTAAATGCTTAGTTGTAACATCTGAATGGCGTCCTTTGGTTTTGTGTTCACATTTTCATACTTATAATTTCAGATTGACCTCACTTATAAATATAATTATATTGTGAATGAAGGGAGTTACGAATCAAACTAACAAAGCAATACATTACCCTACAGAAGCACATAAGCCGAGATGTAGTTGCTACATTTCTTAAGGTCAAATAGTAGCAGCTTAAGAGAAAGAATGTACTCAGTGGATAAGGCCTATCTAGAGTTATCCAAAATGATATTTCGGTTTATGATGGAATGCTGTTGATGAATGATTTCCTGAATAAGAATTGATTGCGAACAGCAGTAATAATGCAACATAAAACCGAATTTCTGAACGGCTGCGCCTCCTGAAATGCATAGAACGACAGTATTCATTGAAAAAGGATTTAATAGTAACATTAAATTATACATTGCTACAAAACCTAAACTTAGGAATAAACAAGGCCTTAATACTAATATCTTTGATCATATAAAAACTTCAGTTTGTTACACCAACTTTAAACAACCATGATATAATCCTGTTTCAGTAACATGCAAGAAATTTCTCGTATTCCATAGAAAATTACCGTCCCACATAGTTCGGTATTTGTGATTTCTATTATAGTATATACAGTGTAACAACACGCCAACTCACGTTTCTTATTACAGAATAGCTGCTCAGGATACAATCATAATTCGGAACAATTACAAGCGAGTAAAGTATTAGATCTTTACCTTTAATATTCTGCGTATATTCAAAAAGGCATAATCATTGACGGAAACCTATAAATCATAGTGTAATTTGATTGTTTATTGTGAGATGCTAATTATATATTATTGAATACTCTATACATTTAATTAAAAGTTAGAGAATATACCATGGCAACAAATCCCCATATCCTCTAAGGGAATGTTTACTGAGGATTTTGTTGAAAAGGGCGTAGAGACACTTAACACAGAGTAACATATGCGCTGATACACAGGCGCCGGTAATTATTTCCAAGGTTCCATCCGAAAACCGTTTCTCGTGTTCATGTTGGTATATGTAAATATATAT
>NC_068988.1:10573583-10578208 GCF_001194135.2 Octopus bimaculoides
TATATACACATATATATATATATATACACACACACATATATATATATATATATATATATATATATATACATGCGTTATATGCACATATGTATAGGCTATATTATAGCAGGTATGTTACTTATAAAGAGATGAAATCATTTCATTTAAAAATATATGATTAGACAGAAATTATCTGCCGCATAAAATCCTGATATTCTGTTGATTTATACCAGTTTACCTTTATTTACAACACAGCTGCTAGGCTACATGTCTTAATTAGAATGATTCATTTGTGTTCCATGCCAAGGGCCATCAAACACATATCATTTCACTCATTTGTCTTTCTCTATCACCTGCGTCACATTATTGCTTAGAATCTTTTCTGAATTTAACGACATACTCGCTGATAAATATATATAGAATGAAGATATACATATCCAATCATCTTGTCATTTTTACTGTGCTTCATCGGACCCTATGGCGAAGGTGTTCTGGATGTCATCATCCGTTTTCCTTTCCAGCTATATTGGTATTAAAGATGTCATTGCAGAATCGAAATCCTCAGCGAAATTAAGATGGTATCTCAATATTTGGAAGAAATTTGGCACTTGATTCTGAGAAATCGTGCGAAAAAAGACATTCTTTAGCTGGGACTATCACACTATACCTGTTTATACCGTAACTGACAGAAATATTTGAGTGCAAGTATAGTCTTGTATGTGATACACACCGTACATATTTTTATAACTGCTCCAATAAGCAATGAATAAACTCTTTATGATGTTCTGACTCAAGTGAAAATATTAATAGAAAAGACATTGTGGGATATCATGTATTATAAATCTTACACGGAGAATGTAGGACACCGTGTTTTAATATTCCGTGACTTCTTACGCTGACAGAAGGAAAAGTAAGTTTTATACCCAAACGGAAGTCTTGGCATGGCTGTTGTAGTGCAATGACATATACTAAGTTTGACTACTCTTGTCTTCATGGTAGCGTCTGATGTTACCGAAGTAAATATGAAACGAAAATTCCGTACATTTTAAGTCACAAGTCTTCGTTCTATTTTAGGCTATTAAAAAACGACATCAAGTAGTGTGGAACCGAATATGGTAAGCAAAAAGAATCTATACACCCTATTTAGGATTCTGGACGGTAGAAATTTGCAAAGTTAAACCTACTCCTATGTGTTTATTTTAAACTGCGAGCCACCTGTAGGAATTTTTTATGTTCTCCATCTGAATAAAATAAAATTCATGCGCCGAAATTTGCACAATTATCGTTTACATAACTGATTCATATGTATATATCTATAATTAAGCAATGTTGCAACATAATTTTCATATTTTATTGGGCAATATAACGTATGTATTACGAGAGTGAGAGAGAGAGAGAGAGAGAGAGAGAGAGAGAGAGAGAGAGAGAGAGAGAGAGAGAGAAGAGTTTTAGTAAATATCTTGTGATATATACATATATACAAACAGACACGCACGCGCCCACAAGGGCATATAGGAGGTGGTATCAACCAGCTTCAGGACTGGTTAAGTTTAATAACAAATAACTTATTTAACTAAGTTTTAACATCATCCGCTTCGGACTAGTCACCTTTACACTGGAACCAGCGTTGCTGCCGCTTTTACAATTTCGCTTCGAATTGGTTTTCGCTCTTGATCTCCACGGTGGTGTTTACACGGTGACATTTCTAAGCAAGCGAATACTGTTGCCGAATATTCTAATATACCGCATTAATTTATTAATGAGATTTGTCTGAAAGGTAAAGCAAACTATTTCTCTTCTTCCGATAAGGGAAGTCGTAAATATGATTTAAAAACAAGGTCTGGAGTCATATTTCAACCTTATTTTTCAATGTGTATATATATACACAGTTGAAATTTATATATACACAGTTGAAATTTATATATACACAGTTGAAATCTATATATACACAGTTGAAATAGTTGAAATTTACAGAAAAAAAAAGATGGAGACAATTGTAAGAACAACAAGCAGGTGTATTAGATTGACGCTCGAGAAGGTGAGGAAGTCCTCTACGTTTCGAGCCTACGCTCTTAAACAGAAAGGAACACGAGGAAATAAAGAGATATATGTGTGTGTATATATATATGTATGTATATGAAATTCGAAACATTTTGTTACATCTAATCAGGCGCTAATGGTACATTATTCATCTATATATTCAAAATTATCTTAGACTCAGAAGATTAGCTCCAATGAACGCAAGAATATAGACACACTATAGTTATGCATGTCAAAGTTTGTCCAGTTATAAGTCGCGGCAAATTAAATAAAACAACCAATATTATAGCTAATTATTTTCTTTCCATGCAATATGATGACAAAGGTGATTATATATGTTGTTGAATTTGGTGCTGCTCCTCTTTCGCTTCAGGTTTCATTTGATCGCAGACCTAATGACAAATACATTTCGGCAGGGAGCATCCTGCCTCCCAGAAGTTGTTCAATTTCGATAATGTAATATAGTAATCTTCATTTGTAACACGCTGTTCTTGCGGTGTGAGCGAGCTGCAGAAGAAGAAATTACATAAGGAATCCATCGTTGGGAAGCTGTTACGTAATTACGCCTACGTATCATTTTCTCACTGTCCTTCAATTTACCTGAACAGATCTATTCTCATAAGTATTTGGGCTGCTTAGTTTGAATCCAGACTGATTGTAACCAATTCCGCAACACAGAAAATATTTAATGCAGATCCTGTGTACTTAGTGTAGGAAGTAAGGTGAGTGATATTTATAGCAAATAGTGTCTATATGCGTGCATTTGTGGAGTAATTATTTTCTTACGACCACGTTCTATTTTCTTTGCTTTCGGGTGTCATTACTATGTTTTATTTACTCCTTCTACTACTACTACTGCTACCACGATTTATGACCACCTACAGAGCAAGTGACACAAGTACCAATAATTATGGCTTCCTCACAATAGCTGTTTTGAGTTCCGTATAGATACTTAATTTCTGTGATGCAGAACAACTGGTTGTGCTAGTTAGAATAAATTTCGTTATAGTAAAAGTTTTCATTTTATACTCGGTCAGCTGATGTCGTTCTACCTCCTACTTTCCATATGTACTTTTTGAACTTCAGATGCAGAATCTTTGAAGTTTTTCCAACATTTCGCGCAAGCAAGCCATAATGCAGACGGTCATTGTCAGCGTACGCAGACACCGTCACGGCCATAGTGCCAAAAACCAAGCATATCGAGTTGATCGCCTTCGAAGTATGGGAGTATGAAACAGTGACATGAGCAACAATTAATCAGAATTTTATTGGAGTGCTTCCTAGTATATACAACTGCAAATCTGCGGTATCGGCACCATTACAGAGAGGTAGCCAGGCGGATTTTCTAAACAAGTCTGGACTTGTTCGAAGAAAATCTTTTACAAATATCCCGTGCCCGATCATATTTTGACGTCTGGAAATAATCAAACATCTAGTGCCATATTTGGGAAGCGTCTGATTATCTATTGAATCTGTCGGGAAGACAGCAGCACAGCATTCCGTTGGCCGAGAGGGGCAGGCGAAAGACGTTTCAGCGTATACAAGACATCAAGAGTTGGTTACAAGCATTTTTTCGAACGGTTAAGCGCTGGTCAACGATTTGAAGATACATTTACGTGGCGAAAAGAAACATTCTATATTCCTGCAAATTCATTCCCTTGAGGTCAGTAATTTTACTAGAGGTCAATCGTGCCAGCAAAATATAGATCGCACACGCAGGCGTGAATTGAAGTCGTTCCAGCATTCATGATGTCGAGGTGGATTATGTTTAAAAATAGTAAGTTGTTTCGTTTTGTTCCTTATGGGAGAGTAACCCTTCTCCAGGCAATGAATCTCGCCTCCACTGGACACCGAAAAAGTTAAAGGTTAAATTCATGTCGAAGTATCTTCCTACCTTTGCCATCGTAGTCCTTTATGTAAGAAAGCAAATATTTAAAAGATTCCAGAGTCCATCGCCTCAGACACTGTTAGAGGCTTCGCTAGTATAATGCTGCAAAGTGATAATGTTTTATCGACATGGAAAGGAGGATGAAAAACAATTTTGTCTTCAGTAAAAATTTGAAACCAGATTTTAAAATAAGTATAGATAGTCGGAACACCATACAACAATTTATCGGCCGCTGTAAGAGCTGAGATAATTCCCCGCCATGTTTAGTTGGAGAAATCAATATTGTTAATGATTTTAGTGTTTTTACTTCCTTTATTATTATTGTTTTATCATCATCATCATCATTATTGTTGATTTGATCCGTTGTTGTTGTTATTGCTGCTATTAAGTGATAGCAATCACCGTTACAAATAACAGGAACCACATCGTAATAATCAACATCATCATCATCAGCAACACCACCGCAACCGATAGAATTATCAACGTCACCATCAACATCCCACTACCATCACAATTACGATCACCATCGTCATACTGTTGTTGTTATGCCTACTTGCATAACGACTGTGATATGCTTTTGCGGTTTATTAGATTTTAAACAGGAAACTCATTAGAATAGATTAATAACGAATTATTTAGTTATATTTTTATCATATTATTTTATCATATTATTTACTTTCGTTTTTCCACCATATATATATATATATATATATATATA
>NC_068988.1:10579038-10584215 GCF_001194135.2 Octopus bimaculoides
ATATATATGTATATATATGTATGTATATAAATTCCCTTGTTTATTTAATTTATTAAGAATTATGAAATTATATAAGGCAGAAATATATTTTATAACTTTATAGTTTTCAGTATAATCAAATTTTATTTATTTAGTTTAAAATGTAATATACTTAACTGCATTCTTCAAATTTTCTGAACAGAAAAATTCGATAAATATTATGAAGCTAATTATGCAATGCACTATACAAATATGAGAAGTATTTCTTCCTCATCTCTTCAAATATCTCCCGGGTTTGTTTTTCTATATCTGCAAATTGCCCCTTTCGTTCATCACGCTAACAAAATTTTTATATGGAGGAAAGTAACACAATAATACACCCAAGATTTTCAAGATTTTACCAATTTATGCACGTAGAGTATAGTCTTTTCTACTACAGGCACAAGGCCCGACGTTTTTGGGTACGGGGCCAGTCGATTACATCGACCCCAACACGCAACTGGGACTTAAATTTATAGACCCTGCAGGATGAAAGGCAAAGTCAACCACGGCGAAATTTGACAACAAAACGTAAAGACAGATGAAATACAGCTAAGCATTTTTCTCGGCCTGCTAATGTCTCTGCCAGCTCGCCACTTTATATACGCAGGGTATATTGACAAATATACATTTATGAATATATTACAAATACGCTTAAATATATGTATACATACACACACACATACGTACATACATACATATATATATACATGTGTGTGTTTTAATCGTTATTATCTTTAACTTGTTTTATATATTAGGGCGATATCCTGCTGGGGCCACACCTTGAAGAGTCTATTCGAACAAATCAGCATATGAATTTATTGGTTTGTTTCAAGCCTGTTACTTGTCATTCTTGTACTTTAATGCTTGTAAGATATGTATCAGGTCATCCCATAAGTTCTGTCCGATTTTACCTTTTTTAAAATCGAATGAAATTTAATAGTATTTTAGAATGTCTAATGGAATTAAAATTATTTTTCTGCATTTGTGTGCGTTTAAACTAATTAAATGTTATTTTACAGAATAATAGAATTAAAATTTCTTTGATTAAAACCCTTTCTAGCATGGAAGTATCCAAAGAGCATATGAGGCACATAATGATTTATGAGTACAAAAAAAAAATCTCTGCAGCCGAAGCGACCCAAAACATACACTCAGTTTATGGGAAAGAATGCTTGAATGACAGAACTTGCAGAAGAAGGTTTTCAAAATTCAGAAGTGGAGATTTCAGCCTTGAAGGTGAAGATCAAATAGGACGTCCAGTTGAGTTTGATGAGAAGCTCCTTGAGGAATTACTTGAAGAAAATTCTGTATTATCAGTTGAGGAATTCGCAATAAAGCTTAGTTCAAACCATACAACTGTTCATCGTTATCTTCAACAACTTGGAAAGGTCCATACACTTGGAAAATGGGTGCCTCATGAATAAACCGAAAGCAACCACAAATCCCGTGTTGACATCTGCTCTTCTCTCCATTCTCGCGAACTCATTCACCCTTTTTGGATAGAATTGTGTGTGGTGGCAAAAATAGTTCTTCATTCGAAATGTTAAACATCGTAAACAGTGGCTTGGTAAAAGGGAAAAACTCAACCGCAACCGAGAAGGGAACTTCATGGGGAAAAAAGTTTCTTGTCTCTATTGGTGGGATTACAAATGAGTAATTCACTTTGAATTGTTTCCACCTAATACAACAATCAATGCTCAAGTGTACTGTCGGCAGTTAGAGCGTTTCAACCAAGCTTTGAAGAAAAAAAAGATCCGCTTTAGTCAATCGAAAAGGAGTGATATTTCATCAGAAGAATGCGTGACACCACACTGCAAAAATCACATCACAGAAGTTCGAAGAGCTTGATTGGGAAAAAATTCCTCATCCGCCTTATTCTCCCGACCTTGCTCCTTCAGACTACCATTAGTTTCATAGTTTACGGAAACATTTGGGGGAGATAACTTTCGCAAGCCAGGAGGAGGTCGAAACAGACATTTCAGAGTTCGTCGCTCTGAAATCAATAGAGTTTTACGTTGCTGGGATTGAATAGCTTGTAAATAGATGGGAGGAATCATAGATAATCATAGAAATCACATTAATGATTAAATTTAAATTAAATATAACATTTGATCATTTGTTTTCTTTATTCAAAATTCGGACAAAACTTATGGGATGACCTGATATCAAAATAATTTGTTATAATGTACTATGGTGGTTAAGTTGCTAATCATAGCCAATATTCTTGTACAAGAGACAAAGATGTCAACAGATCAAACATTTAAATTACTAGAATGGCTACAACAGCAACAATAACAACATCTACTACTACTATTACTACTACGACTACTACTACTACTACTACTACTACTACTACTACTACTACTACTACTACTACTACTACTACTACAATATTATTACTGGGTGTTGTATTCAGGATTGCACATTCTGATATGAGACTTCATTTACACTGCAACATGTAGATTAAGACAAACTTAACTGTTGTGTCCGACTTCTCGTTGGTATGAGGGCGTAAATAGATACGGGCGTTCTATATGTATGAAGGTAGAAGTGAATACAAAGGTCACTTTGTTTAATCGATATAAATCCATATATAATCACCATCCACCGTATCGCTCTTCCTTAACAAGTACTAGATTGTGGCACAACTATGTTTCATAATTTCACGTTACAAGTATTCACCCACTGTTTCTGCTATTCATTACAATGATTGTCAGACATAGGTATAGATAATATTGTTTCTAACAAATGGAAATATTAATAATCCCCATGTAAATCAATTTCGCAAAATGAAAAAAAATAACAAAAATATATTAAATATCATTAGTATTTAAAAATTACTATTTCCTTTGATTTTCGAATTAAAACTCATTTTTCTAAATCTAAATCGTGTTTTTTGACTTAACAAGTGAATTATTTTTTTGTTTAAACACTTAAATACTATACACCTATTATTTAATTTTTAATTTTCAAAGCTTCACATTAAAAAAAATATAAAAGTTTTCTTTAGTTATCAGTTAGGGAATAGTGTGAAAACACGAGAGAGAGACAGGCAGAGAGAGGCAAAGAGAAATGACGTCAAATACTTTTAGACTGTTATTTCACAAATAGCATTCATTGTTTATTCATAATACGTGAGTTTAATCATTACCCCACAGAGGGAATACAGTTCAGTTTTAATTGCATCAACTATTGCGGTTCTAGGTCAAGTGATTTAATAGCATTTATCTTGTTAATAAGCTAAATAACTCATAACAATATGTTATTCTTTTCATGTGGTGATCAATGTGCTTGATCTTGTTTTTCAATAGAAACAATCTACATAATTTCATTACTGCTAACAAGTAAATCTATAATATTTTATGCCACATTTACTCTCCACCTTCGACAATTGTAGGTTTCAAAAGCTAATTATGAATCTATTATTTGTTGAACTTGGCGTGATAGGAAAAGAAGTATGTGGGTGTATCGAAGATGTGAAGTTAATATTTTCTGCGCACATTCTCTTGTTTTTTTATAATTCAGTCAAAGTTAACTTTCGCTGAACTATAATTGATATTCGTTACTAGTAAGTCTCCTACCACCAGGATATTATATAACACCAAACAGTAATGCATTATACTTAGTATTCGTTCTGTAATTATTTTTCAATATGCACCATGGGGGAGTAGCGTGAGGCATTTTTTTTGATGTGGAAAATGTTTTGTTAACAGATAACATTATTTTCAATTATTATATGAAATATTTCACTGCGATGGGCCGATATATAGATGTATATATAGATACATACATACATACATACATACATACATGCATACATACAAACATACATACATGTTTATAGATATACGTATGTATATATGTATGTTGTATGCATGTGCGTACACATGTATGTACGCATATATGAACGTGCGTATAAAGATTGCGATTGACTTTACCAGTCTGCTGTTTGTTTTATCTACGGATTGATAGTGAAACAACCGCAAATAAGTGAGCTGAACGTGTCTTCCTTCGCAATTCAGTATACGCCTAGTCCGAGAATTATAAATGACTAGCGTTAAATTGTGTGTGTATGTTAGAGAAGAAAGAAAGAGGGAGGGAACTAGGAGAACATCGGGTTCGTATTTGACTGGTAGAATTATCCTGAATGAATATAAACAGAATCTTTCATCGGGGAGATTTGAAGTCACAGAAGACAGAACCAAAACTAATAGGAAATATTCTATCCACGGTTTAACGACTTACCAATTCGGTATTAATGCTTATATATAAAATCACGCTCTCAGACTTTAAGATGCCTTTAGTTTGCAACGTAATTTGAATACTTATTCCTCTTTCAAATCATAGCTGTAAGAACTTCTAGTATATGTATCTAAAATGCTCTATAGATAGAGCTCACTGGGAAGTTAATGCTGTAGAGCTGTGCTTTGGGACCGGGATAAGTACCAGTCATGCACTAGGATTAATACCATGGACTAGTCCGCTCACCGCAAATAACAGGCCTATTTACATCTTATGCAACCAAATTACATAATTATAAACATTCTTTGCATACGCAAGAAATTGTGTTTAATTTTCGCATATGTTCACTATAACTTACTGCCCTATTTCCTTCTGTTAGTACGTATATGCGTGTAAACGTGTTCATCGATTTGTAAACTTGGGTACAGTGGTACTCGTTAATATGTTAGCCGTGTATTGCGCGTAACTTTCTTGGTGTTCTACCAAAATTTCATTCTCTAAATATAAGCGTATTTGTCTTTTTAGAGAACAGAATAAATTTGACACAGCTGTTGCTTTTATGTTAAAAATAACTTGAAAGATGCGTATTTGTATAAACACTGCACACTTGATATTCTGTTTAAGGTATATGCTATGTTATTGTCCATAAAGAAAAAAAAAAATGGCTTCAAAATTCTTCGCAGAAGATATAAATACAAACACTATGATTTATTGTACAATCATATAAATCATTTCTTCTTGTTCTCTTTATAATTTTAAATTCATATTGAAAGCATTACTGGTCAGATCATTCTAACAAACCCTTCAGGGGAAACTATTTTGTAAATCTCTTTTATCTTCATAGATTTTTTTGTATGTTTTTATTTCCGGAAGTCGATAAATTTATTTTCCTTATTATAATACATGTATATATA
>NC_068988.1:10584798-10585880 GCF_001194135.2 Octopus bimaculoides
ATATGTTCGCATACTTCTTTAAATGAAATCGATGTAACGTCTATTATATTTGATGTTACTTATGAAAAGACTTTCTTCGTTATATTTTGGGAAAACTTAGCTTATTTATTTTACTCTACAATTCAAATTTTCTTGTCCATAACATATCACTCACTTTCACAATTTTCTAAGCAACAAGTTGTATATTTCTTATAGAATTGTAAGGTACCTTATTCATATGATTGGTAATTTCCAAATGGTACTTGTTCAATTCTACAGAATATACAGGAGCACAATGATTGTGGCTTCTATAATGGAAAAATTAAAAAATGATGAACAGTTACCATTTGAATTCTACATAATTTAACGCAAAACAACAAAGATAAAGATGAAAAATTCTATTTCGAATGACAAACAAGTCAGTATTGTTTTATGTTAATTCAAATTAATTTCTTTTCCACCGAGGTTTTAAATATGAATCGAAATCCAAATTTCCCTAGCACCTCACATAAATTTTCTTATTTTGTAATGTCTGTATTAAAGATGACATTTATTTGACATTTTCTATTCTCTATTTCGCATTATGTCACGCCTGCACATGGACTTCATAGTGGTTTGTATTTCTTTCAGCATTAGATCCAATTTAATCAATGTTACTTCTTACCCAGTGCGAACGAACAGAAAAAGAGATTATTTTATTACAAATGACAAATTTCTTCGTTATCGAAATTCTCTTCCATATTCATCGACAACTTTCCTCCTATGCATTACAACCTCTTTGTATGTCCCTATTCGTAAATATTCTAAGATGACACGCAACCCTCTGCTACTGCGTCAAAGCATCTCAACCAACGGAGACATATTTATAATAAAATTGGCGTCACCTTACAGCCATTATTTGAGAAATCTATATTTAACCTTATCTACTGAGATAGAGTCTAGTGATCTTCCAAAGTACTATGTATAAGTATCCAGGACGATATCTTTTATAACTCTTTGTCTCTTTATTGCCAATATTATTAGACAAAATTACGTTTCTATACGCGCACACACAAACAGAAACACAAACATACATTCATACGTATATATATATATATATATAT
>NC_068988.1:10586088-10588427 GCF_001194135.2 Octopus bimaculoides
TGTGTGTGTGTGTGTGTGTGTGTGCGTGTGTGTGTGTGTGTGTGTGTATGTGTGTGTATTCATATATACATACATACATACGCACACACACATATATATATCTAAAGACCCCGCTTCGTTCACGAATGGGTATGCACCTAGTGCTGAAACTCCGGTCAAGTTTGCAGTTGGCTATGCATACTACCCTTCCCTCTCTACGCCACCGATGTTATCCGAGGGAAAGGCAAGGCCGACGTAGCTTGGCACCTCTGACGTGGGAAGACTTTTCCGTAGCTGAGTGAAACGCGGTAACGTAAAATTAAGTATCTTGCGCAAGATACGTAATACTCTATATCGATGACGAAATTTTGCATTCTTCTTTTGTGGACATGGATTCGTTCGATAGTAATGCTGGTCGGTTTATAATTGGATATCTTATTAAAAGCGATATTTCTCTTTCTACATACTACTTTGATGGAAGAGGATAGGATGAATGACGGTAGAAACGCCTTGAGACTAACGTACGTTTATGAGCAAAATCATCGCAGAGTAAATAAATCATTCTCGCCTGGCAAATTCACCTCGAAAATCTGTCTATGCCTTTCCAAATACCCTCCAGGTATTTACGCTGTTCTTAATTGTGTGACTGTAGAATTAAATCGGTGCCTTTTGAAAATGTAGATCACATCACAAAATAAACTTAGTTTGGTCTTTTGAATTAATCGGTCAAGTATCACCCCGAATGTGTGGACAAAGGTCGATCAGGCGTACTGCGCTTTTTTCAGACGGAGGAGGAAATCATTTTCGTTTGAGAAGAAAAAGACCCAGTTCATAGACATATGGGATTTTGTCAGGCGCTCACAAATCTGAACTAATTCGTTGACACAGTTGATGGAGCTTATGTGCGTAGTCCAACAAAAAAAACAGAAAATTGAGAGGAGCGAGTGGAAAACAATGGATGTCGAGGAAATTATAAACCTGTTGTGTTTTGGAAAATCCCTCCTCTAAGATTTTTGGATAAGATCCGGAAATCTCTGCATTGGCTGAGTATCATTGGTAGTTCGAAACGAAATATAAAGATATGGTTGAGACTTAAGACACACTAAGTTGAAATATACGTTTATTGAGGAAACGATTCTGAATAGAGTCTTTCAATGATTGTGTAGCATTGCTCTGTGGATTATTGTTAAATACCTTTTGTCAGGTGTAGGACTGATCCGGCTATTGCTCTAAAATGCTATCACGATACCCTTATGTATTTCCTTGTTCCTTGTTTCGTGGTTATGCAGAAATATTGTGTTTTGTGCATGAGCCTGAAATTTGTGAATAATGATGATTCTCTCTTAACCTAAGATCTCAACAATCTCCAATTGAAATTTATCTGTATGTTCTATCTTAAAATGGCAAATAAATCATTGTTATTGAGAGTGGAAATAAACATGCTAGTCAAATTGCTAGTGCCAGTAGAATCGATTAAACTCTTTATTTAAACGCCAGGAACCGTGTGCCTAAATTAGAAACTATTATTAAATGTAGAGTTAGAAAATATATCTAACATTACGTTAACATAGTTTACCTTTACATGAAACTGGCTTTTGTTGACTTCTTTTTTTTTTTTTGAAATTGTCACCTCCCGAAGTTTCATGAAATATTTACTTGGAAAATAGTAAAATAATTGATTTCTTTTCCCGTAAAATTTATTGGCGTCGAGCCTAATGCAACACACAACTGTTATTCCTAAATTATTTTATTAAAAAAAAGAGACAGATGTTATTAACTATAGTGTATATCACTTTTATTTTTCATAATGCGGCATATTCTATAGACGTTAAAAATATACCAAAATCATACAGAATTCAGTGTGATTAAAATTTGATGTGTTGATGATGAAGTTGGAAATACTGTAGATACAGTAATGTGTTTTATGTTTTTACTTTCAAGTGTAGTCAAGTGCATTATGTAGTAAATTTCAACACTGTATAATGGAATTGCATTACACTGTAGTATATTTTTTTACTACTATATATTATATATTGTTAGTATTAGATGCATTGTGTAAGTAAGTCGTACTGATGTAACTATTATGTTCTAAAATACAGAGACTAGCATACGTTTTTGTATAATAAGCATGTGATTCATATCTAAACATACGGCATCTTTCGGACTGTGGTATTGATATAGAAACCATGCTGTTTTAGTAACTTTTGCTCTCGTTGTTTCCGACCTTTTTCTCGCCGCTATACAACCTAAGACCACATTTAACTGAAAAAGCCATTGATGAAAGAAAGCACAGTTATTTTTTTTGGGGTGTGTGTGTGTGGGGGGGGGGTAGGCAGGTACTATATTTACCAATATATTAC
>NC_068988.1:10588870-10589949 GCF_001194135.2 Octopus bimaculoides
ACTAGCAGCAGAAATAAAATTAATACCAACAGGCAAACATTATATCTAACAGAATGTAGATGTGTTTTTCTAAAATGCCGAATACTACGATATTTACTTTGAGATGATCTCATATGACTGCATAACAAATATTGGCAAACACGAATACATTGCCTTTATTAAAACGGTCTTGTACTGAAATTGTTCCTTTGCACTGTTAGATTGGGAAAACTGTTAAATTTGGTTGGGGATTCTTTGTACATCTGTCTATGCGTTCACTCAATGTATCTGTGTATAATCTGGGAAATGGATCTATTCCTTATACATACATACATACATACATACATACATACACACATACATACATACATACATACGTGTGTGTGCGTGTGCGTGTGTTTGTGTATAACTGTGTACGTCTACATAAGATTCTGTTTCGTCATCGTACGAACAATAAATAGTTGTCGGAAGGCAATATGCTCAAAACGCACAGTTTTAATAAATCCTTGTAGTGATGTAGTTTTAGACTATTGATTTCTTAACATCGTGTATCTTATATAAATCAAAATATAATTATTGACTAAATTATGTATTTGTAAATATGATGGTCATTTGCCAGAATCGTTACCGCGCCACAGAAAATGCTTCGCAACATTTTGCCTGATCTTACGTATTTGAGTTCAAATTCCAGTGGTTCACTCTGCTTTTCATTTTTGCGGTGTTTGTAAAATAAATACGAGTTCAACAGTGGACGCAATGTAAACGAAATTGCTGAGCTTGTGCTAATATTTGAAGTCTATATATATTTAGAAATGACTAAATAACAATTTACATAATCATGGCTTTTATCTTAGAACTATGTAACTTATAGTATATTGCATTCCAGGATTTTTTATTCAATGATATCCACCGCCTTTAGTCAAGCAAATCGACCCCAGAGCTTATTCTTTGGAAGCTTAGTACTTGTTCTATCGGTCCCTTTTGCCGAACCGGTAAGTTACGGGTACGTAAACACACCAGCATCGGTTGTCAAGCAATGTTGGGGGGACAAACAAACACACAAACATATACACACACATACACATGCACACACACACACA
>NC_068988.1:10590440-10591694 GCF_001194135.2 Octopus bimaculoides
ACACACACACACACACACACACACACACACACACACACACACACACATATATATATATATATATATACATACATACCTCAGACGAATATGTACTATATGGCTTTCTAGCTCACAATCCAATGTCAATATAACAAGATGTCCAATAAATTTCAAGTATGAAGTAAACAATGCAACACGGACAATGCTGGAATTTAATTACCAACAGACCACAGCCTGACTAAACTTTCAAACAACTTTAGTATAAATAAAATATGCAAGAGCAATAAACTTTGACATATTTGAAGGGAAGGTTAAATTATTTCTCATCTTCTATACATTATTGTATGACATTTCCATATAAATAGTTTTACTACATTTCAAAATACAATAATAATGATCTTCTTTTGCATAATCATTACGATGTTTATCACTTTCTCTCGTATATCATATATTAATATAACCGTAATTTGAATATTCAAAAAATTTAATTACCCCGAGTCGATTCTTTGAAGAAATTCACGCCATTATGGACTATTGGCCTTGTGCTGTTGTTTTCGTAGCATTTGTTGTGTTGTTGTTATTTTTGTTGTTGTTGTTGCTTTTGTTCTCCTTCTTCTCTGTCATATTATTATTATTATTATTATTATTATTATTATTATTATAATTATTATTATTATTATCATTATTATTATTATTGGTGTTGTTGTTGTTGTTGTTATTATCATTATTTTAATTATTTTTAGTATTATTAGGAATGAGTGAGTGACGCGTTGTTAACGGCGTACTGGAGTTCTGAGATTGGATTGGTAGTACTGAAATTCTTTGGCCGAAACCTCGCCAGCTCACATAGTCCTCAATTAGAATGATTTCCAGCCTTAGCTTATTCAGGCGAAGTTCGTAGATCTTTGCAGCAAGATATAAAGAGAAAATCGTAGAAGCAAGAACACGAAGTTATTTCAATCCACATGTAATTGAGTATTCTTCAGAGAGTCGCTCACGATAAACACGATGGAAGACAAGACCCCTTTATACAGCGTTTGGATCAGATAAGTGTACATATATATATATATATGTGAGAAAGTTGGTATGTGAAAGCACGTGGTTGGATGTATAAAAGATAATAAGAGTGAAAAAACTACAGAAGGCTTGTGTTACTCGGTTAAAGTATATATTTAAATTATGTCAGAAAAATGTTAGAAAAATGTTATAAAATCTTTTTGGTATATAAACATTGTATATATACAATGTTTATATACCAAAAAGATTTTAAAACAT
>NC_068988.1:10591863-10592974 GCF_001194135.2 Octopus bimaculoides
TATATATATAAATCATCAACTGATCTTCGGCAAAATCTATACAAATGGTTCTTGAGACAGCTACCACAAATTCAAGCACACATCGTATTTTGAATCGAGTTCAGCAACGCTCTAAATGACGAATGTTCTGCCAGATAGGTCAGTTTCCTGAGTGTTATCTCACAATGTGAGGAAGATGCAACATTAGAATCCAAAATTATTTGGAGCGATGTGGCTACTTTAAGTCAAACGACATAATTAACCGACAAGATTGCAATAATGTCTAGATACAATTCGTTGGTCTCCTTTCTCAATTTGGGCAGAGATATCGCAGTGGATGTTAATGTGGCTATTGTTATATACAATCAGTTTATCATATTTAATACAATTTGTATCCGATTTTATGTTGAAATATCTGTTGTGGACATTGCTACTGACTAGATTATTTGTGAATATACCTAGACTTGGCAACAACTAAGCTTTCGTAAATAACATTTTGAACCCATCAATTGTGCACATTGTAAACTTTCATTTGTTTTAAATTGTTTAAATTCTGTAATAATGTGTAGCTTATTTTAGCCAAGTGTTTTACGTCGTTATAGTCTTCTACTCTGGTTTAATTCTATTATGACAGTTCTGACAGGTATTGGGCGTTTTATTTTCTCATTTCTCTCGCATACTTTGTAATTTAGTTTCAATTGTAATTTGTCATTTGTATGATTAATATTTTCTAGTATTTTTCTGTGTTTTGTAATTCATTGTTTTTAGCTTAGTTAGTTTCGAGTTTATGACTCCTTGTTTGCTGAAAAGGTTTCTATTTCTTTTTGTTTTGTTTTCTTATAAGACGATTCATTTCCTATTTTCAAGTGTCCAGATATGTTTCTATAGCTTTTGTGGCTACTTCACAGATTTTCTTTTCTATTTCTATGAGATGTCCACCTGTCTGTTTACAAGTTACGTGCATTCAAATCCAATCGGCCTTCAAATGACGATCTTACCTCTCCAACACCACCCTCCTCACCAGCCCCCATCACCGACCCTATCGCATCACCGACTCCTTCACCTGCACGTCTACCAACATCATATATTGCCTCTCCTGCTCTCTCTGCCAATCCCTGTACATCGGACAAAC
>NC_068988.1:10594917-10595730 GCF_001194135.2 Octopus bimaculoides
TTATCTTTTTATTTCAAGTAAATATATTCTCATTCACTTCTAGACTGGTCAACCTCTTCTGTGCGTTTCCTGACCGACTACACTTGCTACGGAATTTCTATTTCTATACATTTGGGGTACTTAAATTTATTCCTGACTTTGCATCTGCTTTTCCGTGGGTATGTCTAAGTATTTAATTTATTTTCATTTTGTGTTCCTCGCTGATGAAGGGAGAATCCCTTTCGGAGTAATCCAGGAATCGGAACCGAATCGGTGATAACTATATTTTTATAAATTTTAGTTAGCTTGCTTTCCTCGTTTTGGCACGTGGTGTAATATAATATAAAGGAAAATATTTTATGTAGTTAGACGATTTAGCGCCTATGTTTCAGCGTATTGGCATGGAAAAAAATTCTTTTGGCCTTATTTATACTTATATATATATATATATACACAACCACGCACGTGCACACACACATATACACACATACATACATACTTACATACACACATATATACATAGATACATACATACTTATAGATGATTTAGAAAAATGAAAGAAGTATTAAAATACTTTATTATTTTGGGGATGACCCAATACTTGGTTGTTAATTGTACTCTCTTGAACTCACTTCACCTCAAGATGAATATATTAATACGAAGAGGTTGAAAATTAATTGATATTTGTGATATTCATATATTCTTTTATATGTTTCAGTCTGTTGACTGCGGCCATGATGGAGCACCGCTTTGGTCGTATATACATATACGTATACATATACATATATATATATATATACATACATACATATATATATATATATATATATATA
>NC_068988.1:10596142-10598306 GCF_001194135.2 Octopus bimaculoides
TGCGTGTGTGTGTATATACGACGGGTTTCTTTCAGTTTCCGCCTACCAAATCCAGTCACAAGGCCTTGGTAGGCCTGAGGCTATAATAGAAGACACTGTCCAAGGTGTCACACAGTGGGACTGAGCCCGGCACCTTGTTGTTAGTAAGCTAGCTACTTACCACACAGCCACACCTGCCCCTATTTATACATATTTGTTCGTACATATGGATTAGATGCTTAATATAAAATTTACTCTAGCCTAGACTTTTTCCGTATCATTATTATCATTTAATAATACTAAATAATCGTATCGGTGGCTCTAGTATTATTTTCTAATTATAATGCCTGTGTGTATAAATGCGTGTGTGCGTGTGTGTTTGTGGTTATGAATTGTGCTAAGGACAAAAAATGGATGACAGGAGCAGAGGGGGAACAACAAACAAGTTATATTAATTAGACGCTCAGCAGCATGAAGAGTCATTAAAATTACAAGCCTACGCTTTCCGACAAAATGGAATGAGTCGAGAGAAAAATGAAAAAGAAAATGTGGTTGTACATGTTGAAGTGACTGTGAGGATGTGGTTGGAGATAACAGTGGAAAGTGAGACGGCAATAACCTCTTTAAAGTGTGTGTGGACAAGCTCGTGTGTATATACTTGTGTATAGGCGAACGTGTGTGTATATATGTGTAGGCAAGCATGAGTGTGAGAATAAACATTAAGTGAGCGTGCGTATGTGCATGTCGGAGCGTACGTCTATATGCGTCTGCGTGTGTATGCGTGCAAGTAAAAGTATGTGTGCAACTGTAGAAGAATCTGTGAAACAATGTGTGCGTGTTCTCCGTGTATTTGTGTGTGCGTGTATCTGTGAACGTATGTATATGTGGAAGATTATGTAGATGCCTCACGTACGGGGCATGAGACTATCAGATATTGCGTGTGTGTGTATGGGGGTGCAAAGGCATGTGTGTAGTATGTACTGATTATGTGCATATTTTGTGCAAGTATTGTGTCTGCATGTGTGTTCTTGTCGTTTCATTTATGTAGGTGTGTGTTTTTCCGTGTGTGTGTAAAAAGGCAGGCAGACATATGCACCCGTGTGTTTGCTTTTGCATAAAATGTGTGTGGGTGTGTGTGTGTGTAACAATATTGCGTGTGTTTAGTATGCGTGTTTATGCTTGTATAATGTGTTTCTATGCATCTGTATATATATGAGCGAGTGCACGTGTCCCTATTAACAGTTCGTGTGTGTTTATATGGGTCTGTATGATGACATTGCTACGTGTATGTGTATTCTGTGTTTGGGCGTATATATATATATATATATATATATATATATATATATATACGTGTGTAGGTAAGATTGGCTGTCAATGAGTGTGAGGCTATGCAGCATGTGTTGTACGGGAATGTATACGAATCGACCTCTATCGAGGTGCGATGTAGAATAAGGGATGACACGAAGTGTTGGACGGGAATAAGGGAGTGGTCGTTCGGCTGCTGGTGTATGTGAGGTGGGCTGGAATGTATGCGTGCGTGTACATGCATTTTGTATGTGTGTATGCATGCGCGTGTTCAATTATATAACTGTATGAGTATACTGTAGAGACATAATGTTGTTTGTGTTTTGGATACTAAGTATAAAAGAGTAGAGCAGCTGAGTAGGAGTAGAGGAGGAGATGCAGTAGAAATTTGGATGAGTGTGGTGTACGTAAATGTGTTCTGAGATGCGTTCAGATGAAGAGAGGTGAGGACTGAGACAATGAGTGACTGACAAAACAAGAATTAAAATAAATTGCCGATATTGACGGAGGCGGGTGCTTGGATGACCGCCGTGCACACCCAGCCCGAAAATATATAGGTGCAGCAAATAACAGATAAGGTCGAGCGTAAGTGGCGCGAGACGGAGGTAGTATTGCTGAGCCTGATATCGTAAAGATGTTCGGGGAGACGGTCAGCTGAGCGCCGGCAAGACTGATTTATGTATATATGTATGTGTGTATGTGTGTGTGTATGTATGTGTGTTTATATATATATATATATATATATATATGTGTGTGTGTGTGTGTGTGTGTGTGTATGCGTGTGGGTGTGTGGGTGTGTAGGAATATGTGTAGGAATGTCTGACGTTTGCACATACTCGCATCTGATAGCTTCACACACATATGTTCGGGATCCATATAT
>NC_068988.1:10598316-10601147 GCF_001194135.2 Octopus bimaculoides
ATATATATATATATATAAATATATATCAGCTCAGGCATGGTGGGGTGTTGCGTTGGCTACGCGATAACATGGTCTCTGGTTCATTCCCACTATGCAATACACGGGACATATATTTCATATTATAATCCCCGCTCCATTTATAAGCGTATCGAACGAAGAACCAGGGAGGAAAAAAGAAACCAGTAGATTAAGAAACTTTAGATGCATACCATGGCTGATTTGTCTGAGACCAACTCTCCAATGCTGTGCGTTAGCATGGCTGCAGACAATTCACTAAACTAATGAATGAGTTAAATAATATATATATATATATATATATGTATATGCATTCATACAGTCCGTCACGTATTTCAACATAGTTGTGTTGATCTTCTTTTATGTTATTGCGATAAAATCAGTTCAAGTTTAGAATTTACTAAAGTTGTAGTTATATTAATTAGTTTAAATAATTGATTTACCTTAACCCGTGTGCTCTATAGTCGTTCTATAAATCTAAAGTAACTACTTTTACATTGTATCTGTAGGTGCGTCTACATTTTATTGTTATTTCGATACAATTATAACTTACATGTGGTAAATACAACGTAATTACGTTAGAAACACGTTTGCTGAAGTTTTACTATGTTGAATAATGTTAGGTGTACCATTTATTGTGTTGCATTGAATGTACGAGAACATTACGCTGTATTCAGTGAGGCTTGTTAAATTAGACAAGATTAAAGCTGCTTCAATTGGCCTGCAGGAACAACACTCGTGTCGGTATTTCTACATAGCATACCTTTCACTGAAAACTATTTTCGTAGGAGCGTGGAAATATGTAATTAAATTAAAGCAGGTGCATCATTATTGATTCTGTGCAGTGTATGCTAAGTTGCTGCCAAAACGAATCTGAAGAAGTTGATGGAGTATTCCATATGCAATTATATTTGAGTCAAGGAAACCTTTTTTTTTTCTTGGACAAATTAGCTCGCATAAGTTTACGTTACATTGTAAAATAAACATAACTTATTTAGATTAACACATCAGTAATATGTAAGTAGAGGGAGAAAAATTATTATGGTAATGTTGTGTGTGTCATAATGTGGATGATGCAATCAGATTGAAAGTAATTTCGGCATGCTGGTGAGTGAATATTTTGCTGTTTACCCAAGTTTCTATACGTAATTACATATCACATAAGATTTTATTTGTCACTAAACAATGTATAAACAATTGGATTATTTCTGTAACACGTAACGTTATTCTAGAACAATATGTCTTCCCTATACACAAAGCAATTGTAAATAATCCAGTCCTCAGTGAGTGAAAAGGAAAATGAACAGAGATCCAGAATGACAAGGAGAATGAGAGACTGTGAGCGGGTGGGCCATGATATGCAAACGAAATAAAAAAACAATCAGAGAATTTAAGATGCAGAGATATAGATCAGACAAAAGTTGGATTTTATGATATGCAAAAATCTAAGCGACCAACGTTTTCAAAATGAGATTGGAGTAATCATTTCTATTTTTATTTCTTATCTTTCTTGCTATGTATATAGATATGCATGTATTTATAAATATTTAAATTATATCTATGTACTTTCATATGTTTTAGTTTTATAAGCAATTCTATATTTATACGTCTATAAGTCTATGTACACGTTAAAATAGATATATACTCACACAACTACTTAAACATATACATTATTTAGATTATTTACAATCGGCGGATATTGTCCTCAATTTTTTTGTTGTTAGCACACCGCCTTCATCAGGTGTCTTGAGAAAATTTCGAACCTGGGTTCTCATTCCTAAGGTATTTTTCGAAGCTGTTGTTGTTGTAGTTGTTATTATTATTATTATTATTATTATTATTATTATTATTATTATTATTAATATTCAGGTCACTGCCTAGAATCGAACTCGAAATCTTGGGGTTAGTAGCCCGCGCTCATAACCTCTACGCCATATTGCGTGGATAGCACGCCAGGCGAAATGCTTAGCGGTATTTCGCTCGCCTTTACGTTCTAAGTTCAAATTACGCCGAGATCGAAGTTGTGTTTCATCCTGTTGGGGTCGTAAACTTAAGTACCAGTTGCATACTGGAGTCGATCTAGTCGAGTGGCCCCAGCCCCCAAAATTTCGGGCCTTGTGCCTAGAGTAGAAAAGAATATTGTTCTCATTTTAAGGCGGCGAGCTGGCAGAAAATTTAGCACGCTGCGCGAAATGCTTAGAAGTATTTCGTCTATCTTTACGTCGTTAGTTCAAATTCCACCGAGGTCGACATTGCTTTTCATCCTTTCGGGGTCGATGAATTAATTACCAGTTGCGTACTGGGCACACTTGAGCAAAAAAAGATAAAAAACTTGTAACACCAAAGATGATCTGCAGGCAGTGATTATGGCAGCGTTCACGAACTGGAACGGGGACACCGACCAGGAGTGTTACAGGAGATTCCGAAGTCGTCTGGAAGCCGTAGTTGAAGCCAATAGTGATTTTATTGAAAACATTTACTCTTTTATATTTGAAGATGTGTTTTATGTAATTTTGGTAAATATATCTGTTAAATTGAGATGTCATTTAATCGAGATGATCTTTTCATATTTGCGTAATTTGAACGTCAATTTATTCACCGCACCATGTACATACATTCCTATATATATATACACACACACATATATATATGTATATATATATATATATATATATATAAATATATATATATATATATATATATATATAATTGGCGGAGGATTGGCTCTGTGGTAAGTAGCTTGCTTATCAACTATATGGCTCCGGGTTCAGTCTCAGTGCGTGGCACCTTGGGCACTAAATGTCTCCCTTCAGATT
>NC_068988.1:10601923-10607134 GCF_001194135.2 Octopus bimaculoides
TATTTATTTATATAGATAGATGTACACACACACATATATATATATATATATATATGAATATATGTGTGGGTATGTTTGTGTTTGTATGTGTGTGCCTGCGTTTGTATGTGTGTGGGGTGTAACTGTAAATGATAACAACTAATATTTATATATAATTGTATTGCTACGCCTACACGAAAAAAAAATTCCATATATGCGTGTACGTAGAAACTAAATCTCTCCCTTTCGCCATATTTATTTAAATATACAACTTCATATGGAGATTATTACCATTATTATTATTATTATTAGTTTTTTATGACTTAGTGAAAATTGTGAAATCCACCTTATCTTTACTCCCGACTTTGATGAAGACACGGAAATGAACTCGAGAAAAGTAGACGACATATTCAATATTAACTTAATACTTTGCGAGGTGAACAAGAAATATTATTATAAATATGTTTATCATTCTGTATACAACCGCAAATTGCATTTTCTGCATTATTCTTTTATGTAATGAACCTCGATTGCAGTAATCCAATATACTTAACATTTTTCTTACTCATCAGCATACGCCATAATGATAGTAGGCTATGTATGTATGGATATATATATATAAGGAACATAAGCAAAGTAGAAAATGGTAGAATGATTTTGTCATGAAGACTTTAGTACCGGTTTCAGTCTTGGCAATTTTTTAACTTGGAGTAAACCATGAAAAAGAAATTATATTGTGAAAAAATGAAATAAAAGGTCTTTTTAAAATTTATTTCCAAATTTTTCGAATACATAGGACATTTTCCTTTCGATTTCTCTCTCTCTCTCTCTCTCTCTCTCTCTCTCTCTCTCTCTCTCTCTCCCTCTCTATCTCTCTCTATCTCTCTTACTTTTGTGAGGGGTCGGTAGTAGGTATTACGTAGTAGTAGATCTAAAAGAATATTGGATATGAGTGATGTGAGTTCTTCGTTTTGGTTAAGAATTCCAACAACAAAATAGAAACGGATATATACTATAAGCCCATCAACTCCAAGCAAAAATCTGGAGAGGTACGTGGAACAAATTTGGGCTGCAACAAGGGCTGAGCACTTGCAGAAACAGCATTGCTAGGACCCGCCCGAATACTCCGCAAGGTGCTCGAAAAATAAGAGACGTTACCTCAGTTCAACAGTAATGAACTACCTAAAAATTCATTGTTTCACTTCGATGTATTAATAGAATCGTAGGGGTGTTTGAGTATTATATTGTGTTACGCTTATTTTCATTTGTACCAAAAAATATGAAAAAAAAAATAACAAATAAAATATTTAAGTACAAAACGTCTCATAAATTTGTCAATGCAATATATATCCAAACATTTTGTGAAAGTATAATCTGAAATATATGCAATTCTTCAAATATTAGTTTTCATTTCAAATTGATTGCATAAAAAATGAACAATGTTCGTAATATGCTGATATTAATTTAATATGTTGCTAAGTATACGAATAATTACCACTTGACTTCAACACTATAAGAATTAAAATATAAGAAATGTAGATGTTTATTTATGTTCACTGCTAAACAGACTCAAGGGATCAACAAATAAAGATACATTAAAGGGGTAGGCTAATAGATAAATTTATCAAACATAATATACCTAATGGCATATGAATAAAATTTCATTTCACAACAATGGATTTATGAAGAAAACAAGCAAACGTCCAATTAAAATAACATTATAATATGAAACAAATATTTCAGAAAATATGTACTCAGAAAATGAACATTCTTGCACCAATCTTATTAATATTAATTACAAACAACTTATGTTTGTTTACCTGCTTTTTATACTTTTTCGCTTCTCAATAATATATTTCAATACGTGTGTGTGTATGTATGTGTGTGTGTATGTGTGTGTGTTGCATGGTTTTCAACAATATATAGAATATATGAGTTGATTGTTCTTTGTAAAATTGTTCCTATCTCAAAATGTAATTTTAAATTGAAATTGTGCATGCACCGACGGGTAAAGTAATACAGAATACGATAAATAAAATATATATTCGAATACATATGATTGTGTATTTGGTACGTTAATATTAAAATTCATTTAGCCAAGTACCCGTTACATTTTCTATAGTTACGAGTATGAGGGAGAACGAAACGCCAGCCGGTATTATTCCCTTTATTCTAAGCGAAGAATTGACCACAAGCTACTAAATCACACCCCCTCATAGTACGGGCGAAATACTTAGTGGTATTTCGTCTGCTGCTACGTTCTAGGTTCAAACTGTGCTTTTCACCCTTTCGGGGTCGATAAATTAAGCACCAGTTGAAGACTGGAGATGGTGTCAGGCTTGTTTGCTACGGTCCGCATATTTGCCAGGCAGAGGTTTTTCTTCCCTCCTATAGGCCAATTGTTCAAGCGCATTTTGCTTCGCTACTGATTTCACCTTGGTATTAACCTGGGTATTAAGCATAAACTCACTTATTGTTATTGTTGTTGTTGTTGTTGTTGTTACACAGTAGTCTTATTTTTATCACGTGATTACACTGCACTACTGAGCACAGCTCTGTGTGCCTTGGATATTATTATTATTGAATTGGATAAACCGTATTATATTGCGCTGAAGTGTTTTGGGAGTAGATTAGGAATAATGACTACAAAATATAGTTGTTTTACATGAAACATTTAAAATGAAGAAATTAAGAGTTTGACTTCAGTGCACGAATACTGCTTTGATGCCCATCGACTACTCGATCGCTTCCAATAACCATGAGCAAAAATCTTCTTGTCACCATCCGATGGTTATCGTCATCTGCCATCTCGTATAGCATTTGCTAGTTTAAACAAAACTCTTATTTAATAGTTGATTCTTTGGAACAAATCAAATATGATTCTTTAAAAACAGGGTTGAATGACAGTACTAAATCGTATTTGAAACAATGGAAACGTATGTCCATTTCCGTCATTTACTCTGAGGAAAATGTTATAGTGCATGACCATCGTTGGTACATAAGTGATGTGTCAGTAAAGTTTAGAAAAATACGTTGAGAACTGTGGAAATATATGCGTTAATCATTATACGCACAATACTGTGATTTATATATACTAGATTAAGCATGTTAATTTCAGGGATCCACGAAACTCTAAATAGAGCTGGTTGCAAAGTTTGTTCCCTTCTCGTATTCCGATAAGTTTAAGAATATATTCAAATTAAACTATTAGATAGCGTCCGCGTTATAATGTTTAGATTTGAACAACATACGAATGAGTCACATTTTGCTACTTACAGAAACACTAGCGTTTCGTCGTTTGGGATAAAATTATTTTCACCACATACTCATTATACGACCAGTTGACTATGTCAATAGAAATCAATGAATCTCTTCATCTGAAAAAAAAAAATATGTTAAGCAATTCTTAGTGAAAATAAGAGCGAATAAAGATTAATAAACGAGAATATGAGTGTAAACGTAGTTAAAATATGCATTAAATATTTACATTCATTAAACATTCGAAGAAATCAATTAAAATTTTACATTGATGAATCATTTGAAAAATTAAAGGAAATGGACGGATAAAATCATTTCCTTACCAAACCACATTAATAAAAATAAAACACGACTATTAACATATTTTACGCGCATCATCATCAACATTAATAATAATAATTATAATAATAATAATAATAATAGTAATAATAAAGATAATAATAATAATAATAATAATAATAATAATAATAATAATAATAATAATAATGCGTGAAGGCGAATGGTTCAGTGGTTAGAGCGTCGAGCTTATGATCGTGAGGTTGTGAGTTCGAATCGCGGAGCGGGCTGCGTGTTGTGTTCTTGAGCAAGATACTTTATTTCACGTTGCTCCAGTTCAATTAAACTTTTACAGTGATGAATATTTTGAAAAATTAAATGAAATGGACCGATACTCATATGAAGTAACAGAGAACTGGTATGGGCATGTATCAAGTAAAGGCATGCAGGAATATGGAAAAGTAACGATACTTTTGATTCTTTGGACTATGATTTCCAGACGGATCGTGTAATCGTACACCGTCAGTCGGATATTGTGACAATGAATAAGAGAGACAAATACTGTCAGATCTTTGATGGAGCCATACTAAATCTCATGCATGTTGTGAATATAGAGGTTGAACAAAATCACCAAGTAATCCGAATTGAAAGTGCACATGGCAAGACTGTATGGAATGCGAGAGGGCAACGTAAAAGTGATACCAATGGTAATCGGAGTGTTGGGCTCTATCCCATTGAAGCTTCAAAACTTCTTGAGGCAACTGGAAATCCCATGCAAAAAGCAGCCTTATTTGTCACGCCGCACATCTTAAGGACAGTATTATCTGACTGAGGTCCTTGTGACTTGAGCAGAATTTTGGACTTGCCATGCTCTCATATCAATTACGATTTCTCTGACATTTCTTGCACTTGGTTATCAGCGCTCCGAATGCTCTCACAGCTACTGGGAGGCCAGACACTCTCCTAAGAGTCTACGTTCTTGCAATTTCGTCTTTTAGTAGTCTGCATTTACCATCTTTTCTCGTTCTTTGTCCCTTATGAGTGCAATATCTATGATCTCGGTTTTTCTTTCTTCCTTATTAACCCCAACAATGCCCGGTCTCCGAACATCGATTAGGGAGCTACAGTGGATTGCAAAATCCCTATTCTCAGTGATTCCTATTCCGTGCTCGTAACATTTACCTAATCTATCCAGGCTCTACATTTCATATAGCTCAGTGAACAAACTTAAACGCGTTATCATGCCTCCTTTCGTAGTGCTTTTAGGCCGGCTTGCTACACTCACTCACAATATTTGAGATTGTTTCGATTTTGCTGCCACACCTCATACAGTGGGGTGATATTATTACTATTTCATTATTATTATTATTATTGTTGTTGTTGCTGTTGTTAATAGTAGTAGTAGTAGTTGTTGTTGTTGTTGTTGTAGCAGTGATGGTGGTAGTGGTAGTGGTGATGGTAGTGGTAGTGGTGATGGTGGTGGCGATGGTGGCGACGGCGGCAGTAGTAGTAGTGGTGGTGGCAGTAGCAGTAGTAGTAGTAGTAGTAGTAGTAGGAGCAGCAGCAGCTGTAGTAGAAGTAGTAGTAGTAGTAGTAGTAGTAGTAGTTGTAGTAGTAGTAGTAGTAGTAGTAGTAGTTGTTGTAGTAGTAGTAGTAGTAGTAGTAGTAGTAGTAGTAGTAGTAGTAGTAGTGGTGGGA
>NC_068988.1:10607144-10608117 GCF_001194135.2 Octopus bimaculoides
AGTAGTAGTGGTGGTGGGAGGAGGAGGAGTGGGAGGAGAGGAGTGAGAGGAGAGGAGTGGGAGGAGAGGAGTGGGAGGAAAGGAGTGGGAGGAGAGGAGTGGGAGGAGAGGAGTGGGAGGAGAGGAGTGGGAGGAGGAGTTTGCATTATTTGAACATTCAAAAATATAGAAGAAACTTGATTTTAGCAAAGTCATAGGCCAAACTCAAAACCGCTAACAAAATAAAAAGTAATTGGTTGATTAATGATTAATATAATAGCAATTAATTATTGTTGACACTACGCCAAACTTACTGGATAATTATAATTATTTATTAGACCACCAAGTACCCATTTAATTTTTTTTTCTCTATTAATACTAATATTAATAGAAACAGTTTTCTTTTTCAATATTGTTTTCGCTCTATTATGGCGGCGACCTGGCAGAAACGTTAGTACGTCGGGTGCAATGCTTAGCGGTATTTCGTCTGTCTTCACGATCTGAGTTCAAATTCCACCGTGGTCGAATTTCCCTTTCATAATTTCGGGGTCAATAAGTTAAGTACGGCGGTTTTACTCACAGTTTCCCCCAAGCACATTCACTCACCAATGCATTATTCGAAGTTTCAAAATCGGAGAAACTTGCCCAGGTTACAAGACAACGTGACTGAACCGGAACTCATGTGCATTAAGGATGAGTTTCCCCCCCACACACACCTTTGCATTTGGGATGCTCATTGCACCAGGGTTACCCAATTGCTCAACCCTTTCAGTACCAATATAGTTAAAAGTGATCTGATGACAACGTGATATAGTTGTCTTTGAAAATATTTTCCTTCTCGGTGGAAAGCAATTAATATTCCTGAATACTGAAAAAAGTTTCATTTCATTTAAAATTTCCTATTTCCTTTCGTCCGAACCACATTGCTCTCGATTCAGTTCCACTGCGCATAACATTGTGCAAGTTTTATCTACAAAAGCATTGAGCTGAACAC
>NC_068988.1:10608410-10611893 GCF_001194135.2 Octopus bimaculoides
ATATGTGTGTGTGTGTGTGTGTGTGTATGTGTGTGTGCATATATATAGGCATGCATGTATGTATGTATCTATGTACATCTATGAGCGTATCTTTGTGCTCGTGTTCTGTTTCTAGCCATCACCGCTGGACCCGAAGCGTTGAGTTATTTATGCCACCGTGACTAATCGTCTGGCAAATAGAAAAAAAACGACAGATTAAGTTCCAGCAAATAAGTACACTGATCTGATCGATATGTCCGATCATATTGAAAATGGTGCCCGAATATACCGTGGTCTAATGAAGGCGACAAGAAAAAGATCATATTTTGTCACATTAGCTTATACTAAATATTATTAAATAACTGGAAATTTATATATAAATGCCTTATCAATTTTTTGCATTATATTTTCCTATGAAAATAACATACTTTAATTTATTACTTAGTATAATGGGAATATTAAAAAAATACATTTATTAAAACACTTATGATAAGAGAAAAATAATAAAATGCCACAAAGTGATTAATGTAATAGCTGGAGGCAATTAATTATTGTTGTCATTAAAGCTAGTCTTGCTATAGAATAACAAATTACAAAGTGACCACCTTAGATAAACATTGTCTATTTGTCATTATATCAGCTGTCACTATCAGCGTTGATTAAAAAATGGCCTTACATATGACATAAAATGAAGTATATCAGTGATAGTTATTTCCAAACTTTCTGTTATCCTTCCTGCTTTGACTGCAAAACATCGTTGATTTCGGGTCTAACCAGGTGATATATGGAGTTATTGTTGCTGTTCGGAGCAGAAACATTTTAAGATTCGTTTCGAAAAGTTAAAGTTAAATGCTGATAAAAATAAATTTTATATGCTCACTAAGGATATAAACAGGAACAAAAAGACGAGCAACGTAGCAGCAGATGTAATAAGTATAACCTACAAATGTTATATATGGCAATCGCATTCTTCTAGACGTAGACACAATTTTATTTCCACCCAAATGATTTATACAGGGTCCAGTACACGGTCACTCATGCAATTATGATACAGATGTACGTCTATATCTGCAATTGTGAGCAAAACACAGCAGGACATCGCTATAAAATGTATAGAAATTAGACAAGTCATTCAACATATATCTAGCTTTAGCGTCTCCTTTATTACGTGATCGAGGTTTCCTGTCTTTTCAAATGATGGCCGTATATGTTTTTCACTAAGATTTATCTCTTACGGGAATAACACTCGACCACCGATTATTTAAAGAGTCTTGGTGAAATCTGATTAAATTTTTCCCACTCCTTACCAATATATGTACAACTTTATTTCATTGGGCAACGTTTCTAATATTTCAATACCTGTATATATCCACAACTCTATCTTTAGTTAATACTTATTTCCACTGAGTTGCATATTTCTCACAAAGAGCGCAATGTCTCAGCAAAGAGTGATTTTACTATTTCTGCCAAACTTATCTATGTATTTCGTTTATCTGACTTGGATTTTTTTTTATTTATTTAAACATTTTTCGAGATGTTTTGTTGAGGAAGTTTTAACTGAATGTTTCATGTATCGATACAATTTGCTGAAAATATTATATCGCCGCAAGTACTAAGTGCTTTTGAGTGTATACATATATATATATATATATATATATATATATATGAAATAAAAGAGCATTTGTATGTTTAAATGTTTGTTATATGTCTGCCATAAATTGTCAATGCAACATTCCGAAAATATTATTTCGCCTGGGGAATATAGCTATCTTTGAAAATACGGTTCATTTACAATGCATTAATCCAAATGCTCATACAAGAACAGACACTGCACAAACAGACCTGTGTGTAAGTATAAACATTATCTATATACAAACATACACACAAATATATATATTTACATATATATATATATATATATATATATATATACATACATAGATACAGACAGACAGGTAGATAGATGGATCGATAGATAGATAGATAGATAGATAGATAGATAGATAGATAGATAGATATATAGATAGATAGATAGATAGATAGATAGACTCTGAATAAATATATCAATACGATATCGTTTATTCAATAGAATAACGTAATTTTAAGCCATTTTCAAAGTAAGAATTGCTGTTGCAAAAACTTACCGTTTACTGAAATATGAGAACTTAACCTTTGACCTCCCATTTACTTCGTTCATAATTACTGTGCGAATAACATATGAGTGGGAACATATTGTTCCTGGAAGTGTGTAGTATTTTCCTTCATCTAATTACATTTAAAGAGTTACATCTTTCAAATGTATATATTTCCAGTCAACACATATACAGATAACTAATGGAGTATTTTATGATGTATTGTCTTTTCAAATTGCTAACGTTTGAATGGAGGGGAATAAATATATTAATGTGAAATAGAAAAGCTCGTGTATAAATGACTACAATAGTCAATATATGAATTTTTGTTTCTTTCGTACATCTTAAAGTTGGAAGTTGAATGTGCAAATGCTAATGAGTACTAAGAGAAATTTCGGTTACAAATATCTAATTTATAAAACTTGGAAAAGATTTCTTTCCAACGAAACTTGCTTCTTTTCATGCTGAGGTATGTTATAACACCTATAACGTATAAGCCCGGCGCTTAATCCGAATCTCATGGCGTGTAAGCAATTGAGATTACCTGTATCCCAACTGGATAGGACGTCGAGCACTCGCAGTGTTATCTCCCCATCTGGAACTTAGATGAATTGTGCGTAAAATGGAACAACGTGCAGGAAGTGTTTTCCTGATGAACACAGCACACCATTCAGCTCAGGATTCGAAACAACAATACTATGATCATGAATGCAACACCCGAAACACTAGGCCACGCGCCTACCCCGCGAAGCAAGTCGGAATCCATAATGGAAGAGTAACGTGATTATACGAAACAACACGTCGTATTATTTTATATCATCCCAGACAATCAACTTAGATTAAAATTACAAAGTAGATTTGAAGGGTATTAAATGTAGCAATAATATGAAATGATAGTAAATGCCTCTTTCTCTCTCTAAAATAATTGTGAACTGTGTAATCTTATGTTTCATAGATATATTGGCTGTGAAATATGTGATTAGGCAAATATAGTCGTTTCAGTAAGATTTCGCATATATTGTTTCTCTAGTAGTAGCAGTGGTAGTGGTAGCAACACAGCATCAGCAGCAGCAGCATTAGTAGTAGTAGTAGTAGTAGTAGTTGTTGTTGTTGTTGTTGTTGTGGTTGTTGTGGTTGTGATGGTGGTGGAGGAGGCGGTAGTACCAGTAGTAGGAGGTGGTGGAAAGGAAGAGAAGGAATATGGGGAGCGGAAGAAGGAGCTGGTGGTGTTGGAGGAGCAGGATCAGTAAGGGTAAGTGGTGGTGGAGGAAGGGGAAGCAGCAGCAGCAGAAGTAGTAGTAGTAGTAGTAGTAGTAGTAGTAGTAGTAGTAGTAGTAGTAGTAGGTCATCGTCGTCGTCGTCGTAGTAGTAG
>NC_068988.1:10611964-10613710 GCF_001194135.2 Octopus bimaculoides
AGGAGGAGGAGGAGGAGGAGGAGGAGGAGGAGGAAGAGGAGGGGGATGAGGAGGATGAGTTGTTAAGAATTTCCTTATTTCTGGCTCATGTACCTCTCAAGCGTCAACCCACCAGCCTATCATTCTGTTTGGGTAGTCATTACTTGTGAGGGTTTTACAAGTTTGGATTGGAAATCCCATTACAACCACTTTTGCGAAACGCATACAAAAAGTTGGGTCTATTATTCAACGTGACGGTCATACCACAGGACTAGAGAGGCATGAAGTGTAGTGCTTTTTACACAAGAAGAAACCACGCCACTCGGTCCAGAAAACGAAACCATGATCGCCAGAGCATGAGTTCAATAGCCTTACAACTATGCCAATCGCGTTTCTATATATTTGAAATCAATACAGCACAATATACATTCTTAGTTATGAAAAGTCTAATATATTGGAAATGTTGAAGAATTGTATGGCACTAAGAACTTACTAGTGAACATTAGTGTTCATGCCACAATAGATAGAGTTTTTCCTGCATAATTTAAAAGTTTAATTTCGTGTAAACTATCTTCGTTTCTCTAAATATCTTTAACTAATGAAGAAATATATCACTTAATTCTCAAAGGTAAGACTTTGATTCATATTATATTTGACAATTGATACGATATTTGTCCCGGTTGTCACAGCCTTGTGAATTTGATTCATTTGTATTTCCGTATATTCATGCAATTACTAATTATTTTGTATCGAAAATAATTTTATTACTTTCCTACATTTATAATGGAGAATGAAAATCCCATATGATTGACTTCTGTCTCACCATTGGCATTCCTGTCTATATTATTAATTCAATCTATCTGTAAATAGGTGTTCCAGTTTGTGCAATCACGGCACAAGCCAATCCTGCCGACTCAGTTTCGAGTTTTGCAATTCCATTTGTAGTTAAGATATTAACTTCTTCTTCTACTTCTTCTTCTTCTTCTTCTTCTTCTTCTTCTTCTTCTTCTTCTTCTTCTTCTTCTTCTTCTTCTTCTTCTTCTTCTTCTTCTTCTTATTATTATTATTATTATTATTATTATTATTATTATTATTATTATTATTATTATTATTATTATTGTTATTATTTTCAGATATGTGTGACTGTGAGAAGATTCATTCCCAACAACTTGGCTCTGTGTTCAGTCCCACGGCGTAGCACCTTCGGCAAGTGGCTCCTACTATATCTTTGGGCCGACGAAAGCATTGTAAGTGGATTTTGTAGATGGAGATAAGAAGAAGCCCGTCATATAGATATGTGTGTGAATGTGTGATATACCCCTTCATTTTTGTATACGACAAGGGAACTGTAAACTAATTTGAAAATCCGAATATACAACTTAATTTAACTAGTTAAAACTATGGTCATATTTTCTTCAAGTAATATTGATCCCTTTAACATCAACAGTTACTAAGCAACAGATAAATGCAAGAGATAAATGATGGCTGATGAGCATTTGAAAACGGGCGAAAGTACACGAGCGGCTTCACATCTCTACATATGTATTATCACAACCAACACCCGTATTTAATACGCATTTACATTTGTCGCAATCTCATCAATTGTTCTCTCTTATTCTTTGTATTTATCCCACATTTCTGTTGACATACAAAAACATAAACACTCACACACAAACACACAGAGACTCAGATACAGACACACACACGCTAATATTCATATGTGTATGTGTGCAATACACAGAAATATACACACACACACACACACAC
>NC_068988.1:10614907-10616626 GCF_001194135.2 Octopus bimaculoides
ATATATATATATTTACATATATATCCATATATGCATACGCATACACACATGCGCACATGCATGTATGTATCCATGAATGCATACATATGCACGCATACACACAAGCGTTCATGCATGCATACATGCTGTCACATATATAATATAACATTATGTAATATAACGTAATAGAATGTAATATAATATAGTGTATAGCAGAGTGAATGAACGCTTGTAATAACGTGTTAAATGCAGTGCTGTTTGCAAAGTTGGATATGCATCACGTCTTAATTGAAACAAACATCTCAACAAAAAATCCAATTATTCAGAGAAACCAAGTTTGTTTTTGTGAGCAGATATGTAACACACTGATGCACAGTTGCTGTAGCCTGCACGTTTCCTAATATAAGCTAAAATATATGACACGCCAGTCAAAACAACATTCTTATATACTTGTACACATCATAACTGGAAATCCGTTGGTTAAGGCGACGAGTGTTCCGGATGATTCGATGTGTGGAGAAGTCTGCTCGTGGAATTAACGTGCAAGTAAGCGACTGAGTACTTCACAGATGCGCATAGCCTCCAGTCATTCCTGGGGGAGATTCAGCGTAACAAAGAATGAGACAAGGCCAGACCTTTGAATTGCAGGAACTAATTAATTTTTGCCAGCCGATTTGATTAGAGTAATAGGAAAAAACAATGTCTTTTGCTGAAGGACATAACGCGTCAGCTCGAATCGAAACCATGAGCTATCGATCGTGAGATGATTACGCTAACCAGTAAGCCACGCAACTTCAGATAGCGAAAGGCCTCATTAATTCATAGAACATTTTATTAGTTACGGTCATTGGATTCTTAGTTATTAGATGTTGCATTATGTCAGTCTTTCTATGTACATTATTTAATCCTAAGCTGGTTGATATATGCACATTTCGGAAAGTTTTTTTATATATAGCTATTTTATATATATATATATATTTGCTCAGTGAACTACATAGAAATATTTCATGAATTTAAAAATTTCATGAATTTTATGAGTTTACAGAGATCTAATTACTGAGACTTATGTTGCGAAAGGATTAAATGCTTCTAGCATTATTGCTGTAGCTAAATATATTATTAAACTATATTATAAGGATACATATTATATATTATTAAAATACATATCCATTATTCAACTTCAATGACAAAATATTTCGAAAAATATACAAATGTCGTCATTGTATATTGACGGTGTAAACCTGTGATTTGAGAAATGTTCTTCATACTCTAATTGTGCATTTATGTGAGATAAAAAAAATTTCAACGCGCAACCATTTGTTTCTACAATTTATTTGCCCCTTAATGACTGTTTTCCGTATATCAGCTGCAACGAAAGAGGATTCTGCCAACCGTTGACGCGCAAACATTGCAGACATCCCGCATGCAATATTTCGAAGGCGGCTTGCGTAAGCTTTCAATTTGCTACAGATGTTTCTGTGATTTTAGAACAAAATCCAGACGATATGCTTTCTCAAGTCAGATAGAGCAATGTTGAAAGTTTCTTGTAGTATTTCCACGTCAACGACGTTATATAGAAGTGGTGTTACGAATAATAAAACTTATTTCGTTGGTTGGGGATACTTGGATAATTTATAATAAATGAAAACACAACATGTATGTACGTCGCACACACGCACATTATATATATGTGTGTGTGCGTGTGAACGAATGTATATATATATATATATATATATATAT
>NC_068988.1:10616747-10617557 GCF_001194135.2 Octopus bimaculoides
GTGTGTGTGTGTGTGTATGTGATCTGATCAATAAGTATCCGGACTTTTGCCATGGTAACGATGTTAAAGTACATAAAATGATGCCGCTTGGCAAATATTGGCCTTAAACAGCGCATTAAGTTTCTGCATTATAGATTCCGCTGTTCACAGCAGTGATTAGGATTACGGTGTGTAGTGTGTGATCATCGCATTCACACATGACGCTGAAGGTTACCATGGCAATACTGGCTCAGCAGCCTACGCAAAGTTGCAGAAAGTGTATGGAGAGGAGTGTATCAGCTGCACACACGCGTACAAGAGTTTCAGACGTCTCTGAGAGACCGGCAGAGAAAAACACATCGCAGATGTGCGTGCAGGTGGTAGGGGAAATCGTAGAATCACAACACGTGAGGTATCAGAAGATGTGCAGAATAGTTACGATTCAGTTCAGTCTATTGTCACTGATGATTTGTGTATGAGTGGCGTTTCTGCCACGTTTCTGCCAAAACTGCTTTTAGCTGAACAAATTCGCACTCGGGTTTCAGTTGCACAATATCTCCTTGATTGTGTCGAGAAAGACGAAATTAAAAAAAAAAGTATTGCGTAGGCCCTCTGAGCAGCTATCACTAAGCTTATGGCAAAATATGTTGCCGATTCCCTGCTTAACTTTCTCTCTCATGGCAAGGAGCGAAAGTGAACTCGAATGTCAAGTGTGTAGTGCGCATGCACAAAAGATTTCAAGGTCAATATTTGTCAAGCGGGTTCACTGTCCATGCTTTAGCGTAGTCACTATAGCAACAGTTCGAATACTTATTAATCAGATCACGTATA
>NC_068988.1:10618146-10620847 GCF_001194135.2 Octopus bimaculoides
AGAGAGAGAGAGAGAGAGAGAGAGAGAGAGAGAGAGAGAGAGATAGAGAGATAGAGAGATAGATAGATAGATAGATAGATAGATATAGGGGAGATTGATAGAAAGATATAGATATATTCATATACATATGAATGCGTATATGTATGTATGCATGCATGCATGCCTGAATGTGTGTATGTGTGTATGTATGTATGTTTAGAGAGAACGAGTTCCAGAGAGAGAGAGACAGACAGACAGAGAGAGATAGAGAGAGAGAGAGAGAGAGTGAGGCGTCAGCATATTTATATGTGAATGTATACATGTATTTGTCAATATGTTTGTCAATGTACATGCTTTTATATTTCGCCACATGAAAATGAAGAAATATTTCCTTCAATAAGTATCGGCAATGTTACCAATTCCATTAGCTTTTATTCTCATACGTATATAACTTTTTATCATTTTAGCTACATGCATGTATCTTGCTTTAATATATCGCACACTCGAAATTTTAGTAATCATAAAACACTTTATTCTAATTTCGGAGTGTTTAATGGGAATATCCTGCACCAGCATTCGCCAAGAAGAGGAATGACTTGGCTTATATCCTATTGAGAATTGTTATCTTCCAAATGTAATTCTCTCTCTCTCTTCTGTTTTCTTTCACTGTCTTCCAATCACACTCTGTATGTGTGTGTTTATGCGTGTGAAAGTGATAACTGTAGTTTTGAGATGTTTTGAAAATCTTGTTTCCAGCAACGCTGGACTCTTTGGTAACCTTGATCGTAAATAAATATTTTTACCCTTACGGATATTTTTATGCCTGCTAGCCACTTATATTATTATTATTATTATCATCATTTATTAAAATATCTTTATATATATTTTTATAATTTTACTCACATTGAACATTTTCGAATTTACCACTGCATTCAAATGATCAAGACACACATGGTGACGCGAGTAGCTTTAGTCATCGGCAGTAATACTCACTGATGAGACGTG
Organism: Octopus bimaculoides; assembly: GCF_001194135.2. Lineage (NCBI taxonomy): Eukaryota > Metazoa > Mollusca > Cephalopoda > Octopoda > Octopodidae > Octopus > Octopus bimaculoides. The sequence continues at coordinate 10,619,131 of NC_068988.1, forward strand.
TATTTCGCAGGGTTGGAAACCATGTGATATCAAGCACGTCTGCAAATTCCATTTGCGATTTTGATTCGCTATTGTTAAGCTAGCTTTTCTATTTACTCGTTTGCTCGAATTCAAACAGTGATAACTATGGTTTTGAATCGTTTTCCGTTTTATCTCTATCAATGCTGGTACTATCTGGTACACTTGATTATAAATTAATATTTATACCTTCATGGTTATTTTTATACTTTCTAGCCACTTATATTATTATCAATTACTAATATTAATGTCCTTATATTGTATTTCGGGACGGTCATACTTTTCACCAAATAAACACACGCAGTATATATTCATTCTTCACACGTTTATTACTGTTCTTTTTTTTACCTAATGTCCATTGTCCGAGAATCTTTCGTTACACATCTGTTACCTCTTTGGCGTCATCTTCCGTCTACAGGAGTGCTTTTCCTCTGCTTATTCCGTTCTGTTCTTCCCTGGTGTGTATCATTATATGAGCATGCATCCGTGATTGTGTGTGGGTTCGTACATGGGTGTGTGTGTGTGTGTGTGTGTGTGTGTGTGTGTGTGTGTGTGTGTGTTTGTGTGTATGTCACTGTTCTTAGTATCCCTATGACACCCTCAACTCCGCCTCTATCCCGTTGCTGCTGCTGCTGCCCTTGAGCCTGACGTTCTGTACCGTTCTTGTAACCCGCTGCGTTTGTGATTTCGGTAGATGTTGTTTTTGTTGTTGTTGTTGTTCTTCTTCTTCTTGCTTCTGTCTTTGCCATTGTTGTAAGTCGTGCTGTTGATATTGTTGCCGCCATCTGTGAAGTTACCATATGTGTGTTTGCGTGTGTATATGGGTTCGATTCCCAAGTTGTTTGTATCAGTTCCCTCTATCGAGATGTTCCTTTTTATATATCTCTATTTTCTAAATTTTTATTTTTTTATTATTTTCTTATATGTATCATGGGTATATGCTTATATGTCTATTGTAATGTGTGTTACGCTGTTTGTAACTGGTTTTATTTTTTATTTATTTATTTTTGTCGTTTCAATCTTTAGTCTTCATATAGTGTGGTGGTGGTTGTTGTTACATTCCTGTTTTCAGTTGAGACTCTGTTGAGGCTATGATAAATATAAAAATAAAAAAAGATACAATATAAAAGAATAGAAAAAATACAAAATAGAAACATCAAAAATATATAAACAGATACAAACAACATAGGAAGTGAAACCGTATACACACGTAAACACGCAAACTTCACATATAGCCAAGACAATATCGACAAGACCACTAAAACAATGGCACCAACAACAATGCCATTCTATTTAAATGTTCAATACACACATGGTGACGAGAGTATCTTTAGCCCTCGGCAGTGAAACTCTCTGATGTGAACTAAGTATTTATTGCAGCGTCCCAAACTAGTTGATATGAGTATGTCTGCAAATTGCATTTGCGATTTTCACTCACTATTGGCATGTTAGCTTTCTTATTTACTCTCTTCCATGAATTCATCAGTATGTATTAGAGATAAATGTGGTTATGAATCGTTTTAACACTTATTTCTAGCAACGCTGTCGCTATCTAGCACCCGTGATAATAAATTGATAATTGTACCCTTCTGTTTATTTTTATACTTGGTAGCCACTTATATTATTATTATTTATTATTAATAAAAATTATCTTGATACATATATATATATATATATATATATATATATATATATATAT
>NC_068988.1:10620857-10623021 GCF_001194135.2 Octopus bimaculoides
TATATATATATATATATATATATCTTTCCGAAATATATATATATTAGTTAGAAATTCCTGCTCAGGTCTCAGCATCAACATTTTCCTACCAAGAAAGCAGGATTGTGTAATTACGTTATCTCGTAACTAAATATATATGCGATTGTGTGTGTGTGTGTGTGTGTCTCTGTGTGTGAGTGTGTGCGTGTGCGTGCGCGCGTTTGCTTGGATTTGCTTGCTCTCATTCTTTTAAATTAAGTGTATTCAGCGAAGTGCGTTCCAAGTTTTCATTTTGTAATTTTGCATGATGACGCAAACATACGAATCAGTTGTTGATAATACTAATCGTGCTTTGAAACCGAACTTCTTACATCTGGGAATAGATAAGCACGAAGTGTGAGGTCATTGATAATTACCCATCTGATTTAGTGTGCTTTCTAATCAATATTTACAAATAACTTGTTGGCTCATAAACAAGAATCCGTCTTCAATCTGCAATTTCCATTTGGAAATGGCAGCACAAATTAAGCATCGCTCCTAATTGATTGTTCCGTTGCGAGGAAAACCGAAACAAAATTGATAATTCTTAATATTATAATGACTTTCTCAAAATGTAATACAATTTCAAAAGTAAAGAGAAAAAAAAACAAGTAAGATGGCAATAACTACACATCCTCTCAAAATTAATATTATGCTATCCTCATACATTATTTGAAAATATCATTGCAAAAACAAAACAAATTCTGTTTTTAATGGTTTTTCACTAAATTTACCAGAGAATATAAAATGAAACATCAATTTCCATAAGCTAACTTCCTTTGAAAAATATGGATTACCTTCAACCATATTATCTACAAATGATATTATCTACAAATGATATTAAACCTGAAGTGAATGACTATAAATATGTCTCTCTACTCACAACCAACTGAAGATTCTGTTCCACTTCTTCAAAGCAAATGTGTCGTAAGAAGGTTCCTTCGCAACCACGTTTCCTGACTTGTTCCGTCCGTGTGGTACCTTTGATAAGTATTCTATTATAGCCTCGAGCCTACAAAAGCTTTGTGAGTGGATTTAGTAAACGGTGATGAAAAAAACCTTCGTATATATATATATATGTATATATATATATATATATAGACGTATTTCCTTGGTAGTTCATCGATCTCCAATGAAGACGTAGTCTGTGGTCACAGCAGTTTGCCGGAAGCACACTGCCGCCCGCAGTTTGGACACTGGTAGTCTGTAATCAGGACTGAGAATGATATGACATCTGTCTCTTGCGTCTGTGAGACATTGCTGTCTAACCTCCTCATAGGCAGCTACAGCAGCGTAAGTGAGTTACCTCCAGGTGGTCCTGTTTGTTCCTGCGCTCTCGACTCTGCGAGGCTGGATGTCACGCAAGTTTAGGTTGCCGTTTACTATGCCCTTATACCTATTTCGCCCGCAGATATGAATGTATAAGCATGATCTATCCGATGTCCATGGATACTACAGAATACAGTGTAATCTGTCCAGGAATTGAGACTATCGTGTTATAAAACACGTGATGTGCGTAAACGCGATGCAATAAGATATTTATAAATTCCTTCCAGAACAGGCGTATAAGCAGACATAGAATGTGATTGCAAACGTTGTTTTTATCCTATGAAAAGAGCGCAAAGTTAAACTCTCTTCCAGGGTACTCTTCCAGACAAAATCTCGATTAACTGTAATTCCATCCGTTCATATTTAATTCTAGTAACTAATGGAAAATGTATACACCCACACAAAATCCAAGACTATATTTAAAGCAATTAAACTTTTATTTGCGAAACTCAACAAAAGAAAAACACATTATGACACAATGAACGCGTGATGGTTCCTACCGAATATTGAGAGCTTGAAATCTAACGTCATTACATAAAGTGTTGTTTTAGAAACACCCGAGAATCTCAGAGCAAACGACAGTGAAAATAAGTGAAGTACATGTCTCTTCATCTTCCTGTCGATCGATCCGTCTGCCTATTTTTCTGTCTATTCTTAAATATACATATGCCCGTACACATGCATATCTATCTATCTGTCTGTCTATCTATCTATCTATCTATCTATCTATCTATCTATCTATCTATCTATGTACCTATCTACCTATCTGTCTATCTATGTACCTATCTATCTATCTATCTATCTATGTACCTATCTA
>NC_068988.1:10623224-10625407 GCF_001194135.2 Octopus bimaculoides
ATATATATATATATATATATATAATTGTATGTATATATGTATATATTTATATATATCCACATATATATGCATATATGTGTTAGCAGTTAGACGTTGAGGATATATAAATACGTGTGTTTCGGAAGTTGTATAAACACACTTAAGCGTATGTATTCATCTCGATTTGCTGCTGTGGCAATCAGTATGTATGTGCAAGTCGAGTCTATTGTGGTATATCACGAGTTTCAACTGTCGGTGAGATCAAAAGCTTGTTACTGACTTTTCTTTTGGAGATACGACTTCTTTAATACATACACACACACACATATATGTATGAACGTGTGCTCTCATTGTTTAAATGTGTTCGTGTATCGACATATTATGAAAGATATTACTATAATTGCATGAACTGGAAACTTGTTTGGTTCCTACGGAAATATTTCTTTGTTTAGTTCTACTACGCTGAAGACAACTTATTAGTGAAACTTCTGCTTGTTGTATACCTTTGAATGTTTCTTCAGCATATGGAAACATTCACATATCCATGGAAATTTACTTCGGAAATGTAGTTACACGTCATATAATTTTATTGTTGTATCGATTTTATTTTGCGTACAAAAATTAGACGATGTTTGTCGAGGGAAAAACAGTATCATCGTTCATTGAATATTTATCTTATTAAATTACCATAAAATAGATTTGTTTTCTATTTTCTGCATCGGCATTGTCTTTGCATGCCTGGCATATTGACAAAAATCATTAATATTTGAATTTTACAAATCTATGTTTTGAAACACTCCAGCGGTGACACCCCAGATGTTGTGATTAGGGATTTTCTTTATTACTTATAAGTTAATCTTTTGTATTTGACACATTTGAAAGTGTCTATGTTGGGGTTCCATGAAGAGACATTTTTGGTTGATATAACAGTCTCTGTTAAATATTTATTGACATTTTCCACCAGTTTGTTTCCAATTCATTTCTGATTTGTTCTCTCTTGTTGCTCTTTGTTTGATTACGTGGGTGAATTGGACACTGAGAAATTATCCCCTGAGGAGTGTCCAAATAACCACGAAACATGTTGAGACGCTCACCTTCAATTTTCTGTGACAGGAATGAGTTAAAACTCCTGTTTACATGATATAAAATTTGACGTCATTTAATTTAACAATGCCGTATAAATATTCTAAGTATATTTCAAATAGCACTACGTGTCATGTTCCAATGTTTTAAAAGAAACAACAAATTTTAATGTGATATAAGTATTTTATTGTATATTTTCTTACTACCAAATATCTTTCAAAGGCAACATATGTTTAAAGTTTTATTTATTATATCATTGTTTAAACCTATTAACTTTATAATCACAAATGTATTTGATATTATACTCTATAAAGTTTGCATATCAATCTTCTTGATCAGAAACACCTGTTAGTGTTTCACTATTTGCTGGTTAAATACTTTATTAAAATTCACTTATGATCAGTCAACATCAGTAACGATACAAAGAAAAATATGTTATTAGTGATTTCTTTGTTTTTAAATATATTGTGTGAGTTCGCGCGCGCGCAAACGCTCATGTGTGTGAAAACGTATAAAGATATGAAACTGCTGAAAATTTGTTTTGTTATCATCAGCAGCATAATGTAATGTCTGAAAATAATGTTGTATTTATGTGAAGTATGCAATAGAAATAGTAATTATAAATGATGTTAATGTAACTCCCACTAAACAAAATGGTCGGGCTTAACATATATAGCTGTCAATTTATTGCAGCTCGACTGCGAGATCAGATTCTACTATTTCTGCCGACAAATTTGGCAGACCTCTTCTTTCTTTATAAGTTCTTTTCAATATTTCGTTCTTGCTCTTACAAGCTGCAGTTCGATCCTGCATAATATTTTGATAAATTGATATGACATAAATATTGGGATAATTTATATTTACAGGAATTGTTCCTTAAAATGTGAAATTCCCTTTCCATATGTTATTTGATAATGTTTATTTATGCATAGTGCATTTTCTGACAAATATTAGAGGTACAGTTTGCCTCACATATCTATCTATCTATCTATCTATCTATCTATCTATCTATCTATCTATCTATCTATCTATCTATCTATCTATCTATCTATCTACCTACCTATGTATCTATGTATCTATGTATCTATCTATCTATCTATCTATATATCTATCGATATATA
>NC_068988.1:10626057-10629515 GCF_001194135.2 Octopus bimaculoides
ATATATATATATATATATATATATATATATATATATATATACTTATAAATGTAAGGCATATGTGAAACATGCAATCGATGGTTATAATTACTCCATGCTCTACAATTGTTTCAATACCGTTAGCGTGACAAATATTATAACGTGCATGTAATGAAGGAAAAATTGGATAGTGATATATCGATTATATCTTATAGATGTCGACTGAAAATTTCATAGGTTGATCTAAATAATTTCCTGGAAATTGATCAAATGGGATATATTTTACAACATAGCACCCCCCATTGCAGTCCGCATCCTTCTTACATTGGTGGTGCCATGCTTGAACCTCAGTGGCGGATACGTTTTCATGCTCTTGCTCAAAACGTCCTCATCATTATCTATGGCGTTATAATCATTGCGCTATTGGTTACCAGCCAAATGTTTTCCATGCTGGGGAGCAGATAATAGTCAGATGGTGCCAAATAAGGAGATTCAGGATAGTGATCAACTGGTTCAAAGACACTGCCATGAACAGCCACAATTGAAATCAAAGACTCGTTTTGTGGAATACTGCCCTCATGAAACAAAACACTTTCTGTCAGTTGTACTAGGCATTTGGTCACGGATGGAATGTCAGAAATACCACTGACAGCTAGGAAGCACAAGGGGACAGCTGTCATGTGTGAAGTCATAGCGACCATCTTGTAGGCGTCCAGTTATTCACATTCTAAATAACTGATTTGCCCACAAATCTTGGGAATGATTTCTTTAAAAGGTGAAATATTCTGTTATTATTGTCTAAACTGAATTCTGTGAATATGAAATAAATTTCAAAGAAGTATATAAACATATGTAAATACATAGCTATTTGTGTGCCTATAAACATTCGCACATACATATATACGTTTCTTTCGGTTCCCCTGTATTCAGTAGAAGACTACATACTGTGAACGTTCTCAATATCAATGAGAGGAACATAATATGTGTTGACAGAATGAGATAGCTGAAAAGAAAGAAAACTAACCGGTTATCGTCTGTATTCTAGTGTCAATTCCTATATTATACTGCATGTGTATTTTCCTTTCTAAAACCTCTTTCCAGCCGAGTTCGTAAACGAAATTAGCTGCTATTTCGGGAAGGTCGAACCAAAGTGGTATTCTGTCTTGTAATCACTATTACTGATGATCAGATGTGTGAAACGAACTATTACTAAAGGCTAGACACGTTGTACTTTGTAGTTATGTCAAGTTTTATTGTAAGTCCTCACTTCCCTTTAGTCCAATACGTGTGTGTGTGTGTGTGTGTGTGTGTGTGTGTGCGTGCGTGGTTGTATTCTAAGTGGGAATTCTGTTTTCAGTGTGGTGAAAATTCTTTGTACGTTCAGTACAATTATATCTTCGTTGAAACATTCTATTATTATGAATGTTTGATATATTGTTCGGAGAATTACATCGAAAGTCTGTATGTTCTTCTTCTTAATTTTGGAAATATCTGTTGAAATGCTAGGCATTATGTATATATATTATGTACATCAATTACAGCTCTTAAGCGAAAAGTAAAGTAGGAAATGCAAAAAATTAGAGATCAATTTAAAGAAACATTTATAGTATAATATACGTACTCATACATTTTCTCTATTTCTCTCTCTCCCTCACTCACACACGCACTCACTATTTCTCTCTCTCTCTCTCTCTCTCTGTTTCTCTCTCTCTCTCTCTCTGTTTCTCTCTCACTATCACTCTCCAATCTTTCGTGTTCCCTCTTCCTCCCTTTTTACTTTCTCTTTACCATTCCGAACAAAACTTTTTACATGTAGCATCTGTGTGTGTCCTCATTGATTACAAACATATAACGTATGTTATATATTACTTTCGAGAATTATTGGTTATATGTTCCGTTGATGTGAATATCAATTAAATTCCCATCCTAGTAGAGCCAGAGATTAGCAGAATATTCTGTTTGGTATAAATGACAATTGCAATTTATATTTTCTTTCTTAAAAGTCAATATGAACACATTTATTGCGCTTACTAATCACACCAGTATCAATGTAAACGTGTGAATGAAATAAAATACAAAAGTAATAGTTTTATTTAGATATATAAACATAGCTTGTTTATTTATCTAAAAGAAAATTCTTGCTGCTAATGTATGGAATTTGTTTATAATGTATATCTAATGTCTAAAATATGAAATTATGTCTTCCGAATATTCCCAACTGCATACAAATGTATCATAATTTCATGACATAAATACAGCATTTGGTTTTTAACGGAACGAATTAAGTAATACAGTCTTTAACAAAATTAAATGGCAGCGCTTTAAAAAGAAATTTAGAATATAACCCAAACGAATAAAACCCAAACAACGTTTGAAACATAATGCAACAAATATATGAAATTAATCAAACTGGTTGCACATTCACGTCTGTTCTCAGAAAAAATAAATATTAAACTGATGTGGATAATTGAGTATTTGAATCTGAATTACTGTCGAACAGCAAATCCAGTTCGACAATTCAATAGGGAAATGTGTCATGCTCGTTGTTTCAAATATGCCAGTAGTGTTTTTTTGAGAAAATTTATGAAATTGGAAAGTTTTCATAACATTTTCTATAATGATTACTATGTACATATAACACTGTATGCAAGCAACATGATTATGATATAGTAGAAATTACCAGAAAAATATATTTTGATGATTTTACTCACCATTTTTACCATAACCTCATCAACTGCAATTTTCAAATTATAGCTTCTGTTATTTCTAATTATTCTTTATTTATTTCCTATTTATGTTTAACTTGAGGTATATGTCTCTGTCACCTGTACACAAGTGCATAATTTAAGCTACCTTTCCATATAATAGAAATATTTTCTTTAGAAAAGTTGGTGTCATAGCCTCTATTCTCCAAACTGAAATCAAACAATAACGATTTCCAGTTTCTCTGGTGCAAATTACTTCCAAAAATTTTTGAAATACACCTAGCTTTTGTAACATTCTTCAAATACCCAGCAAAACAATTGATACATGATTACATCCACCTGCATTACTGACATGTTTTTGAATTCACACCGCGCCGAATTGGTCGCTAACTTTAATGTTCTGGTGACATTTAAATATCTATTTTACCGATGACGCCCGTGTGGTCACCGAAGATATGCAATCGTTATATGTTTATATCTGTCATTTTCAACATTTACAGATTTTCATTCAGATACTCCAAACACTCATCTCTTCGCTAAATTTTACATCCAGCTTTCTTTCAGCCGTTGAGAAACAAAAAGAACGGGAATTAGATTTACAGTAATGAAAAGTATCGTTCAAATACTAGTCTTCGTTTACCGATCAAAACAATTTATCCAAGACTTTAATTCCTATCCAAGGATTGCAAGCATGTGTATATCCACATGCATATATGTGCGTGTGTTGTTGAGTGTATCTAAGTATATTGTGGGTATATATATATATATATATAT
>NC_068988.1:10629929-10631559 GCF_001194135.2 Octopus bimaculoides
ATATATATACATATATATATCGAGGGAGGAGTAACTCGATTATATTAGTACTCAACTGGGACTTATTTTCACATTCTCCAGAAGGATAATAGAAATGTCAACCTCACAGAATTGGGACCATTCACTGTATCACTTGCATAACACTGCGCGGCAAAGTGCGTAACTCGGAGATAACGAAATCGATGCAGGGCGAGACACACATTCTCCCCAATCAGTTATCATAGCTTCGGAAGTGCGGTTAGAAAAGAATAAAAAGTATCGCAAGCTAAGTTCTACAAGAGGAGTCAGACATCAGAAAAATTAATGGCAGTTTATGAACGACATCAATAATATCCATATACGCACATGGTACATGCTTGTGGAGAAGCCAAGCATGTTATATCTCCAGTAGAGATAGGGCTTAAAGACTTGATGCCTCTACTATCTCGTGATTCCAACGAATAGTAGATGGAACATAGGAGAAACTAAATATTCAAAGCATAATTGTTATCATTTTCTCAAAATAAGAGCAGATTTTAAAACAACAGAGATATGACTACAAATGTAACTAGAATAACATTGGATGATGTTATTATGATAATTTTAATGAATTTCAGTAGGAGCGTTTGTAGGTTGTGATTCCTTAAGTAGTATTATGAATTGAAACGTGATATACAATTGACTTGTAAAATACAATCGTAAACCGATTAACAAAGTGTAAAATGAAAAATAAATGTACACAATAGCATGAATGAAATTTTCATATCACACATTCATCTTAGTGACAATAGGTCAATTACATTCACAGTGGGATAAATCATTTTTAAATATCATCTACATATAAATCTCTGCATCACCCTGTCCCATATACCTCCGTTCCTCACCGCTACGTCACTCTCTCTTTCCTTTTCCAATGCTTCTCACCAAGAACACACACACACACACACACATATATATATTTATATACATACATATACATACATACACTCGCACACACTAACATAAATACATATATATATACACACACAAACACTCACACACATGCACATAGACACACACACACAGACACACACATATATATATTTATACATACATATATTTGTATATATCTATACGGATAGACATATAGATGCATCCATGCACACATACATACACACGTACATATAGATAGATAGATTAATAGATAGATACAAGAATGATACAGTTTAAGCAAACAGCATGAATAATACAAACAAACATCCGAGATAACAAAATTTATGTCCACATTTATATGTTTTATCACTAACTGAATGGAGCCACCATTTAACTCAACATCGATAAAATCAGCTTTTCCCATTTCGATTTCAATTTCTCTTGTATCATATACATAAATAAATACTAACTTAATCATTGAAAACATATGATGAGATACAATTGTGTCTTTTGTGGTTTAGAAACTATTGAGAGACGTTGATATTTTTATGTTTATCTGAATACCTTATCCTTCACTTAATCCTCTATTTCAGGTTGGTTATCACTGCTTTTGAAATTGTAAGCTTGCACAACTACAAATCCAACTACATACATACAAAATATATTCGTTTCGTTATATGCAGCGAAGTGATTATTAGATTAAAATGATACATACCTATTTGGATAATATATATATACA
>NC_068988.1:10632314-10633856 GCF_001194135.2 Octopus bimaculoides
CTTCTCCAATATCTATAACATGATTCTCATCTCTATAACATTGGGTCTTATTTTTCGAATTTGTAAATGTGTTACCGATGTTTGTATTTTTTCTTGCAAAACATGAAATTAAAAGAAACTTGATTTTATTTTTCAAAGGAAAACAACGAAATTACACAGCGTAGGCAAAGAAATATTTCCAAACACGCGACCTCACAGGCACACAAAAGAAACACACATATCCCCCACAACCTCACACATACATACACACAAACACACATACACACACACACACACACACACACACACACACATATATATATTCATATATATATCTCACTTTTCATAGAACCTCTTATCTTCCCTCTGCCACATTAAGAAACAGAATAAAGAATAACAATGCTTTGAATGATGACCGCATCCCATCATTTTTCATTATTTCTCTCATCCTAGAACTGACATCTGACATCTTAGAGATGTCAGTTGACTAAATAAGTCAATAAATAAATCAATGGTGAATACATATCAACGTGAAGAGTGTCCCTCTTTCCTTCCTATATCTACCTATCTATCTGTGTGGCTATCTATCTACCTGTCTATCCCCATTGTCCTGCAACGTCAACCCACCCCGCCGCACCCCAAATGAACAATGTTCTCTTCTGAACAAAACAAAAACATATGTTTTATATTAATTAACAACCTGTCTGTACTTTCACAATGTTATTCGACAAGTTTGAAAAATGCACGAAAATGTTAATAATAATGAAGAAAGAAAATTTTTGTTTTCCAAAACTCTGGTGACATCCTTTTACCTCACTATACAATGTATGTGCACTACTTCTAACAATCTAGACGCCAAACACGCATAAGTATATATACATATATATATGACATATTTTCATATATTAATGCATTAAGTAGAGACAGATAAACAGATAGACAGACATATAGATAGATAGATAGATAGATAGATAGATAGATAGATAGATAGATAGATAGATAGATAGATAGATAGATAGATACATGGTTTTAATCAGTTTTGCACGAGGAATCATGTAGCCAACATTAACTTTATGAAATATATTAAATTTTAGCTATTAAACTGCAGTTCGGAGATCTTTATATATATGTACAAAGAACAGGATGTTAATATCGTATATTAATATTCGTGAATGCCGCCTGAAGTCTGCTGAGAGCAACAATAAATTTTAAGGAACATATAATCTGTTAAGAATTATTTATCCTTAATAAAAATTACGTACCCCCCCCCTTTTTTTTTACTGCCTTATGTACACAAATCAAATATTAATAGATTTAAAACTGTAGTACAGCTTGGTGCGTAGTTACCGCTCGGTATCACCACCACGTTTGCCTCCATGTGGTTATATGAATTATTGTTCTGATGTGAATATTTTAACCAACTATTAATAAGTCATAAGTATGAAAAATCATATCTACCTGAACGGTATTTAATTTATCTTCTACGTATGTGAGAATATGAGATAAAGCATTGAATTGAATATTGTCAGACTGATAACTTTTGAGCCGTCAGCTTGGTATATA
>NC_068988.1:10634395-10635729 GCF_001194135.2 Octopus bimaculoides
TGTGTGTGTGTGTGTGTGTGTGTGTATAAATTCAAATTACAATGAACGTAATTTGAACTTAACGTATGATAGCATCTCATAAAGCGAGATTTCTATACGTCTTATATACATATATACATCGCCATGATAGATCGCTGACCACTACATTTATATTTTTTCTCCTTGTTTCTCTCCTTATTGCTTTCTGTGTTCCTTTCAGTTGAAGAGCGAGCGTAGGCTCGAAACGTCAAAGACTTTCTCTATTCCCGAGCGTTAAACTAATACATCCATTTGTCTGTTGTTTCTTTCGTAAATTCTCCCATCTATATATACGAGTAATATCGGTTTCTCTATGTCTACTGTCATAAAAAAATACCAAAGCAATATGTGATTAAACTTGTCACTACCTTTATGCTGATGGTTTTATATCGATTGTTTTCGTGCTTTCTTTTCTTATTTTTGTTTTTTAAACCAGCGTAGCGAAATTGAACCATTTTGTAACAGATTCTTAATACGTCGCATTTAATATGTGATATTCGATATTACTAATTTCAGTAAAGGCAACGGGGTCGCAGTATCGTTAGCCAACCAGACAAAGTGCGTATTTCCGTTCTGATTTCAATCTTTGTTGGGATGGCCTTCGCATCTTGTCCATTGCGGGATGTATACAATAAGTCAACGTATCGGGGTTTCCATCCTACTTTAAAGGGGATTACTCTCTTCACTTAAGTGTAAATGTAATTGCCGTTTAAACTCCATATATGTAATTCCAATCAATAACGAAGATAGATTTCGATTTCTTTCTTCTATTTATTCATTTAGTTTTCAATTTTTACTTTCTTCTTCTTTAGAATTGTTTTTCTTTATTCAGAAATAAAGACAAATAATAAGTTATGTATATAAAACAAATAAATTATTACGGTCCGGTTAGCTAAACTAAACAGACAAATTTTCTGAATATCCTGGTTTTTGGGAACTAGACGTGCTGAATATTAATATGTTTGGTCAAGAGTAATCGCCAAGAGAATATAATCACTTCGATAAATCAGAGCAGAAATTTTGTATAATATTTTCTCCACATACTGAGTGTATTAAACGTTCGTGGCCAAATGGGGTCTACGAACTTCAATGTTGTAGTCAAATATACCGGATGTACTAACAAAACATTTACTTACTAAACATTATTTACCGAATGACTGAATTTACCAGGTGGTATGCCAATTGTAAATACTTGTCTTCCTGAGGGAGTAATTATCACACGATCTATACAACACACACGCACACACATACACACACACACACACACATATATATATATATACATACAAGTATATATATATATATATATATATATA
>NC_068988.1:10635898-10636967 GCF_001194135.2 Octopus bimaculoides
ATTTATGTATATATATATATGTATATATATGTATGAATGTATATATATATATATATCTGTATATATATCTGTATCTATATCTATATATCTATCTATCTATATATATATATATATATACATATAGAATAGAAATATGTTACAAAAACAAAATAAAGAAATATTCACACACAAACATATACACATATATACAATTCGTATACATGAACATATGTATGCATGTATGTATATATGGATGTATAGTTAGTTTCTGTTTGAAAAAATACTAATTTTATTCAGTGCACAAATACACTGGAAAACCTTTCACTATATTATCAGTCCTCATGTCTCTCCGATGGCACAAAATTATCTTATTAGTTCTACAGATATAGTAAGACTACGTTTTATTTGAGACAATGTCTATCAGTGAGATATACGGTCGTTTTTCGTCGTGTATATGGTGCACCTCCCTTTTACGAAAACATTTGACAGAAGAACAGAACACAGAACCACCTTGTCACGAAACAAATTTGTTAGTCATGCAGAGGTGCGTACTCTTAATCTAACCTCTTGCATTCGAAAAGTAATCTTCGACAGTCGTAGAAAGCAATAAGATTATTTATCTATATTGGGCCAGTTTATGTTCCCGCAATTAGAACTGTGTAACACTTAGCAAAATCTTAATTTAATTACCAGAAATATGATTAGACAGGTAGATGACAGTTTATTGGAAAGATCATAAAGGTTTGCTTAACTAACTGGAACTTTGCCAAACCAATATCATGTGACTACATTTATCATTTTATACATTCCTGTCTTTGGATTCAGGCCATAGGGAGAAAATATCCTTTGAGTACATTCAGTCCGTTATATAAACCCCATTAGTTGTATTCGTTGTGAATATATTTAATCAATCAACGCTATTAGATTTGCTAATTTGCTTTTGTCATATACGCTATTGGATGCAGTTTTATAGCAGATTGTATATGAACACACGCGTACACCTTTTGGTATGAAAGAATAGACAGAATGCATAAAGGCACACACTTCTACAGACACACGGCTATATTTATATATATATATATATATATAT
>NC_068988.1:10637484-10640413 GCF_001194135.2 Octopus bimaculoides
ATATATATATATATATATATATATATATATATATACGTATACTAATTATATAATATGAAAGTAAATGAATTTATGAATAAATGAAATATGCAAACCTTAGTTTTTCATTTAAGATATTACTAATTATACTATATTGGAAATGAGGACATTTACATGAATAAATAAATAAATGTGTACTACAGTAAGTGTGTAATATTTTGTAAATATCGACTTCAACAAATGCAACCATTCAAATAGACGTACCTTATACATAAACGTCGTCTATGCATATACACAAGCATCATGCATACACAAGCCCATATCTAGACACATATTCATATACTCGGATACTCGCACACTCATATGTATAATGCAGTGACAATTATATTAGAATATTATTTGTATGCGCCCAGATCTACTAAAATTCTTGAGCGGCCAAAATTCCGCTTAAATTATTACAAACTTTAATTTCAATACATATTCATATGCAGTAAGTATTTCACACATCTGTCGTTCAAGAAATCGGTCGACACATATGTTTCACTGTGCGATCAATAATATTCACTCCATGATTAATATTATCTTCTGTGCACTGAGTGTTATTCACAGGCCTACTTAATGCTACTGTATATTGTGCTGCTGTAATTGTTTCATTATGCACACTTTCGAGTAAAATAGAACAATTTCGGTGTGATTTCTTTATTAAAAAAAAACAACAACTCAATATTGGAAAGCGTCACAATTTCTTTCTATAATCCAAACTACAACTAAATAGCATTTCCACTTCATATTTATTTTATTTTAGGAAGAAAAATTTATTTTTCAATGGTGAATGTAAAATATGTATTTCATTAAATACGTTTTATGATGTATTGATGAACACTAGTTAGTAAAATATATATTTGAAAAGGAAAAAAATAAATTATGTAACTAATCAGAATTCTATTAGAAATACATGATACTATAATGTAATGAAAAATTCGCAAGTAAAATATTTTGTTAGCTAAACTCACTATATGATATATTGATGAACAATAGTCAGTAAAATATATATTATATTATATTATATTAAAACATGAAAATATTTATATAAGTTAGCAGAATTCTATTAGAAATAAAATATATAACTTTAAAATCAGCAGATATTTCAGAAAAAAATAAAACAGAGATCATTATTTTGTTTTCATCGCTGTATGACTATTAAATTGTGCTTCGTGAATAAGGAAACTACCTACAGTACATTGTTTTAGAAAAAAATGAAATTTCGGTTGCTCACGAGGTAGCATCGAAAGATTCCCGGACTAGTTCTGCAGCGCACTAAAAGATGGCAGCAAACGGTAGCATGCACAGTGAGAGCCAGCAATGACCTTCATGTGGCCGGGTGCTGAGTGACATTGTTTAATGTGTGTATTCATGATCACGTGTATGCTGTAGATTGTGATTTTGTCATCGGCAGGAACCAATAACCAATGTGAAATTTTGCGTTAAACTTGGATATGTTGGTACAGAAACAGCGCATGCCTCAGCAACTTACTTTACGGAGACACGGCAATGGTCGTGTGCAATCTT
Source organism: Octopus bimaculoides (assembly GCF_001194135.2). Taxonomy (NCBI): domain Eukaryota; kingdom Metazoa; phylum Mollusca; class Cephalopoda; order Octopoda; family Octopodidae; genus Octopus; species Octopus bimaculoides. The sequence goes on from NC_068988.1 coordinate 10,639,033, forward strand.
TCGGGTAGCACTGGCGTTTCAAAAGCGGAAGGACGTCTCTGAAAGCGATGAGAAATGTGGAAGACTTGCCGTGAGCTTTCCCGATGGAAATGTGATATTGTGCATATAGAATTCGTCCTCTCAGATCCAGGGCGTCAGTTGAGAGATCTACAGCGACCTTTTGAAACGTTCGTTGGAGAACAATCGGCGAAAGCGACAAAATTGGATTCTTCACAACGGCAATGCACCCAGTCACCACGTTATCCTTACTCGTGAGTCTCTCGCCAAAAACAACTCAAAGGTCGCCATTTTAACCTGTTGTAGAGATCCAGAGAGAATCGCAAAAGTTTCTCGTATCGCTTACGGAAAACGACTTCGTAGCCGTATTCGAAAAGTGGCAGAAACACTAGGACCGGTGTATTGCTGCGCAAGGTGACTATTTCGAAGGAAATGCTGTTAAGTAAATGACTGGGAATTTTTTGGTACCGCCTCGTCCAATCGAGTTTCACTATAATCTTTTGTGTAGTCCGAGTTATTTATTTCGAGGATTGTCCGTGTTGTTCTTTAGTTCATGTTCAATTGCTGAGAATGCGCATGTACGCTTCTGTCAGAGCTTTTGATACAAGTGCTTTTAAATATGGTAGAATAATTATATATTCGAAGTATTTTTAAATAAGGAAGAATGATTATAAGATGATACGACTGTGAATTGCAAAAATTCAATACTTTATTGATTTCTACTAAATAACGTCGGAAAATCATAATTGAGCCTCGAGGTGATCTCTCGATCGACTATAATTTCCAGTCATTCCTCTTTGTTTCATAATCATCGCAACGAAGCAGAGTCTGGAAAAAATTTCTCATATTTAAGTTTGTATCAATCAGTTATTTAGAATTATTCCTTGCATTTACATTATTATTATCAGTATTGGAAAGCGGCGAGCTAGCAGAGTCGTTAGCACACCGGGCGAAATGCTTAGCGATATTTCGCTTATCGCTACGTTCAGAATTCAGACTCCATCGGGGTTGACTATGCCTTTCACCGTTTCGAAGTAGATTAAATAAGTAACACTTAGACACTGAGGTCGATGTAATCGACTTCATCCCTTCTCCTAAATGTGAGTCCTTGTGCTTCGAGCAGAGAGGAATATTATGGAAAGGTGACGAATAGGCAGAACCGTCAGTGCGCAGGATGAAATGCTTAGCGGTATTTCGTTTGCCGATACCTTCTGTGTTCAAATTTTGCCGAGGTCGAATTTACCTTTCATCCTTGAGGGGTCGATAAATTAAGTACCAGTTGAACACTGAGGTTTATCCAATCAAATCATCCCAACTCTGTCGTGTCAGTCTATATGTCCCTTCCATTTCGTATTATTATTGACATTATATATATATATATATA
>NC_068988.1:10640423-10642437 GCF_001194135.2 Octopus bimaculoides
TATTATTATTATTATTATTATTATTATTACTATTATCATCACAATCACCATCATCATCATCATCATCATCATTGTAATAATCATCATCTATGTTGTTTTTGCTGTCGCTTTTAAAATTGTCGTTTATGTATTCAATGCGGATCTGTCATGCAGGCGTATATGTAAAAAGACTTACTAAACACACAATCACTGCCATATAATAACACTCACGCCAAAGGCAGTGCGCGCGCATGACATTTCGAGCACGTAACCTTAAATACAATTTTGTGTTTAAACACTGCAAAACAGAAGAAGATAAATATAAATAGGCTTCAAAATAATATGCATGTTAAAGTGTTTATATTTCGTGTTACTTTTATATTTACCATAAATATTGATGAATGTTTTATATAACATCGTGAATGCTTGTGACAGTTTCTGCTTTCGTGAAAGTGGAACAAGTATAAGAAGAGAAATATCTAAGTTTAATTTGGAAGGTCTTCACACATTCTGGAAAATCTTTGTACTCGTGCTTTAGTCAGAGATAAAACGGTAGATGTTTTCAAAGAAGAAATTCAAATCAATTACAATAAATCTCAACTATACACTGAAGGTATTTTAAATGTTCTGCACATTGGGAATGCGTCTTTTCCACCTCTTTCACCAGAAGTATCATAGAATTATTTGACATTTATAAAAGGATACACTCCGTGCCATCAAATATCTCTCGGTAAGGACCTGTTGTTTTCTTAAGTGGCTGTTTCTTTACATTGCTTTCATTTATCGGATTTTCTCAATGACATATCCATGGAGATTATCATTACAACATTTTGTAAATCAAGGAATTACTGAACGTGCATTTTTTTCCATCAACGAAAGCCACAATCTCCCAACAATCTTCATTCATAATACTATTAATAATTGACGATCTAGTGTCCTGCATCTTACCAGCTGACTATGATTATTGAGACTGAGTTGAATATGAAACATTGAACTTATTCCAGCTCTGTGCATTCGACACTCTACAATGAAATTTTGAAAATTTCCTTTCAAACTTATTGAAATGATGACAGACAACTGTGCGTATGTAAAGAATATATAACAGCAAATAATTCTCTCACATGGGACACCATCTTTACTGCCATTGCTTCTGATATATCTCATATCGATTCCATTTAATTATTTCACAAACAACTCTTTTGCGCTTCTGTAATGCTATGTGTTGCATATATCACGGTCACGAATATATGTGCTTCCTCTTACATGTTACTCATTTCTGAAGTAAACTTTCTTGATTTCATTTGATATATATGCATACGATATGGAAATATTCTATCACACGTTTATACTTTGATTCCAATATTTTGTTCTTTTCTCAAATGTATCAAGGTAAGAAGTTCTAGTTTGAAAAAGGAACTGGGACAGCTACATAAGTGATAAAATGATAGTAATATTGATAATATTGATAAATGTTTAATAACTTACTTACTACAGGAACTGAAAAATTGACCTGCTGTAGATTTAGACAAAAACAACATGTTCTAGATATTCTACAATCTTCGTTTCCTGAGAAAAAAAATGTCACAAGGATTGCAATACAGGACAACATCATAATCCCCTCCCATAAATTACAACATATTTAAATTTATCGACCCAGAAAGGATGAAAGGCAAAGCTGACCTCGGCGAAATTTGAACGCCGAGCGTATAGACAGATAAAATATCGCTAAGTATTTCGCCCGGTGTGCTAACGTTTCCGGTAGTTCGACACCTTGATATTCTCTTGAAATGTCTCTTCCTCTGTCTCTATTACTTTGACAGAATATCGTCACTTTTGTCTTACAGTCAATTTAGTCAATGATGTGGAACATCATATGCTGATTTTGTAGCTGTTACATCCGTAGGTTTGCTCTTTAGTATTAGATGTATGTATGCATCTATGTACGTAAGTGTGTGCATATTTTAACATATGTGTATGTACATGCTTACATGCATAAATACCTAAATATATATATGCATATATATATATATATATA
>NC_068988.1:10642564-10645754 GCF_001194135.2 Octopus bimaculoides
GAGAGAGAGAGAGAGAGAGAGAGAGAGGGGGAGGGAGAGGGAGAGAGAGATTGATAGATAAATAGATAAAAAGATAGATAGATAGGGAGATAGATAGATAGATAGATAGATAGATATTGCAGCTGTCATTCATATATTAGTTTTATTTTTCCCGCATCCTCAAATAGTTCTTATACAACTTGTTATTCTAACCGTCACTCCAAAATTTTTCTCTACCCTTCAAATATCATTTTACATTCGTTTTCTTTATTTCCAAAAAACCTCTGTGTAAATTTGAAAGAAATGCACACACGCACATTTATTTATCCACATATATTCCCTTACTACATCTCAAATATTGTTTTATTTCATTTTCCAAGAAATATAAGAGAAAACTTGCAAGATATGTCAATTTATTCGTACACCTCATTCCGAACATAACACTCTATCTCTCTAATATTCTCCTACATTCTTCCTTTATCGCTCCTTATTTCCCTCTCACTCACTCGCTTGCCATCCATCTAATTCTCACTGTCAATCTCTATTCAACAACCTATCTCTCACTTTCTCTCTTTGCATTCGATCCTTTTCAACTCCCGCTTCGCTATCGTTTTATTATGCTCTAAAATTACAGAAAAAAAAAACTAATACAAACATACACTAACGTATTATTATATTGGATTACTTTGATGTCAGACAGAACTGAGTTCATATATAAAATTCTGGCAAACGTATACATAACTACTTAAAAGAACATCCTTTCTATAAAGCACATCAACTTTCAAATTATATATTTCTCTTCCTTTGTAATTCTATTTTAGCTGTTTTATATATGTATATATATATTTTCTCAATTCTTCTAGGTTTTGTTTTGCTAGAATTGTATTCTGTACTATGTATTACGCAAATGATTATATAACACTGTTTAAATCTGACAAAATTTCTCTCGTCTCATATGTTTTACTTTCTCAGTTATCAAATTATCTCTGTAGTAATGTGGATGAAACAAATCTATATTTGTACGTACAAACTCATTTTTTCTTGTATTCCAAATCTCCGGAAGCTTGCTGGCGTAGTATGGATTTCATTATTTGGAACAAGAACAGCAAGTTGGCAGAAGATTGTAAATCTATTATATCGACCCTAGTGATCAACTGGTACCTATTTTATCGACTCTAAAAGAAGAAATCTACATCAGGGGAATCTAAGCTCAGAATGAAAAATCTGACGAAACGTTGCTAAGCATTAGCATCGGCGAGCTAACGATTCTGATAGATCGCTGCCTTCCGTGGTGTCGAAATGTTAAAGATATACATTTTAGGTATATGTTCTTATTACATTTTATGTGTGATATTTATGCAGAATTCTACGTAATTCAAGTCACATCTCTTAAAATTCACGTTTAATCTTTTTGACGAATATTATTGAGACTGAAATGTTTCACAATTAAATGTCAAGTTTAATAGTTATTTTAACAAGTTGATATTGCTGACGTAAATTCAATTATTAGTAATAAATAATCTTGAATTTTCAAAGTACAAATATAAATTTGTAAAATGAGACTTATTGGGACGTCTTAAGGCCGTGTTCGCTAGTGATGAAAAGAATCAGTGTGAATTTCAATGCGAGAATTGCTGGTGATAGTATTGTAATGCGCCAGCCCCAGTATTCGATGTTTAGAAAAGAGGTTATTAAAAAAAATAGTGCCCAAATTTACTGTCTTCCATTCGCTTCTCGTGCCTACTCTCTGCTATGGTCATTAATGATGGCTACTGACTGAATGACTACGAGTGTAAACACAAGCGACCGAAATGAGGTTGTTTCTAATCATTTCTGAAGTAACGTTACTCGACAGGGTAGGTAGCTCAGAAGTGAAGGAATCTCTCTAACTCAAGCCGTTACTTTTCTGCTTTAAGAGTTTACAGATTTAGTACTACAAAAGTGCGATTAGAATATCGCAGTATGGAATCACAAATCAGAGTTTCAAGGTTAGCGCTACACAGAGAACGAGCTGTATCTGAGTTGATCTGCAAAATGTAACCAGGATTGCTGCTGATAAAAGCCATGGGGGCGTCTAATGACTCTATTCTAAGACGCGCCTTAGAAATATGGGCAGAGATGGATTGATGGATGCATGGATTGATGGATGATAATGTCTTCCATTAAGCATACTTTATATTTGCCCGAGAATCTCCTACGGTGTCATGGTGATTTTAGGTTTCTCAACATTGTAGTTTCTACGCGCTCGTCATTCGTTATTGGCCTTGCAAAGAAAATATTTTAGCATTTCCCCACAAGAACATTTCTGGAAGTGGTTGCAGTTGTACACCTACCGCTTTCGACGACTGTTGCAGTTTCTTCATGTTCTGCAGCTAAAATCCGTCGCTAGCTTCACGATGTATATAAACTGGCGATTATTTAGACTTTAGGTTCATGGAGAAATTGGGCATAAGACGCTAAGAAAAAGTATTCATTTTTCCGAGATTTTGTCTACAACTGTTTCGAAAGTTACTTCGCTACTTATGTTACTGTCTTCGTATATGAACGAATATGTCGTTGTTCTCCACACTTTGGTCCTTCAAATTCAATTGATGGCATTGCCTAACCGATATTCGTCACGTTCCTCCATATATCGCAGCCATTTCGACGCGACGAATGCACGGTGCTAAGTGTGCCACCTTTGGTTAGCTGAACTGGTGATGTGAGATTCCCGGTGCATGGAGTACATAACTGAAATGCTACTGATAAAAGTCGGAATGGTCACGAAACCCCTAGTAATTTTAGTATGGTCGGATGAGATAGGGTGCCAAGTAACAACGATGTTTTTTATTTATTTATTATTTTTTTGCGGCTAATCGTATAACCAAAGAGAAACTCTGTCTCACTTAAGGCAGAACTGCAGATGGAGTGCATGAAAGACACATGTTCTATTACATTATATAACACCTAACTTAACGATTCACTTTTCCGATAAACCTGGAATTACACCTCATCCAAATTCGTTACGCCTGTATAGGACTTAATTACTCTGAATCAGTTAGGAAAACCATTTTGGCGTTCTCTATATCGTTGTATTCTTTGTGTGTGAAATGTTAGTTATTCTAAATCTGACATCAGTATCTATTGTGCGATAGGTATAGATAGTTTAATCCTTATCGGGCTACGATAGAGCTATATTTCTTTTACGTGTATGTGAAATGTATATTATATA
>NC_068988.1:10645764-10648345 GCF_001194135.2 Octopus bimaculoides
ATATATAATATGGTAACTCGTCACATTGTGTATTGAACAACAATGCTGGACATGCCTGGAAAGCGCTCCTTCCTTGTTTAGACATTCAAAATTGTTTTATAAGTCAAAACATTTTTTTTTTTTACTATTTACGTAATGTATCATTCTGGCTTTCCTAGTCTCTCATTCATTTCCATAATGTCGAGGAAAGTATAATTTAGTCAATGCACGGCGACTAATATAAAGACTTTTAATATATTTTCATTTACAATTCTCTGAATGGATGTCCACTGTCTAGAATTGTTAGATAAACAACAATGCATATATCAACGTCAATTCGATTAAACTTTCACAAACAGATGTCCAGCAGATACTGTAAATCATAACATTGTTAATTCGCTTCCCCTTACATTATACACGAAAGAATTACCGGACAATTTTGTGTAGGTAAATTGAACAAATGGTAATTTGGAGGTGCCATATTTCAGTAATGATAAAAAGATTTCGAGCGAATAATTTACGTTGGGTTTATCACCAATACGTCTCTTTAATTGACCATAGATCTCAGTATTGTTCTGAAAACCTGCCAATCATAATATGACCCTACGAATATTATGTAATTATGAATGGACGATCAATGTATATTTTGATTCTATGCTATAAGTTAAGAGCTGGTTCATTCACGTTTCTCTGAAGAAATATGTTAAAGTCAATGTCACTGCATTTATACATTAAAAGTGACCATGTGAAATTGGCAATCAAGGTGGAATATGATAGATTGCCGATAAATCAAGAAGATATATGGCGAATCGTCATAAAATAAAGCAAGGGAAATTGAATGCGAAACACAGAGATACTTTATCTGAACGTCTCCTGCTCTTTGTAGGCGTTTGAATCAGTATGTGATTGTCATATCCTTCGTGTTAATGTAACTGCATCTGTGAGTGACATATTCCAATGGCGATGTCGCATATTTTTCGACAAACCAGAAGAAACGAAATTTAATGAGGAATTGATGAGATATGTTCCGGGAGAGATATTGAATATTTAGGATACACTCGAGATATGGTTCAGGTATTTTAATCGGTTAAACATTTCAGAGTCAACTTAAAGTTCAAAGGCAAATATGCAGTATTGATGTTGATGCTAAGCAGTTAGAGGTCAGTGTTAACTGTACGATATATGGGCGAATGAGCGCTCTCTTTCTCTGTCTCTCTGTCTCTCACTCTTTTATAGGAAGGACTTCAGAACTACAGGGCCGATGATCTCCTTCGTTTAATAAGACCCAATAATGTGGATTTTAAAGATATTTAGCTGTTCTAATTATGTTGAAAGGCTACGGGCAAACGCCAATAATGTAATTGCGAATAATTAATTGCCAAATGCTATTGAAATGCATCAACATATGTTTGAGAAGGGTTTTTCGAGTATCATGAATGAATTGCTATGTCCGTCTAGTTATCACTTAATAATGATTAGAACAAGTGAATTTTATTCTTTACTGATCCTGTCACCAACTAATCCTATATTCCATTGAACAAATTCAGTTAGACTGTATTCAATTCTATTCAATTGATATAATGTAAACGCTATGTTGGCAAAAGTTGCGTTCTTTAGTTACGTATTACAGACACTCGATATCTATGTAGCTCCAGTTATGCCATCCATGCACAAACGATATAAGTATATAATTTTTGCCAGTAGGAAATCAATACCGATAACGACTTTAGTGTATCTACATATCATAAACCAAAATTAGTATAAGATTGTTTGGTCAAGATCCTTAGATAAACACAGCTGAAATTGAAATTTATCGAAACGAGAAGAAATGAAATAGGTATTTTAGATCTGGCAAGAGATGAATAATTGAATATTACATTAGATATTTACATTTCAAGAAGTGAACGCCGATTTTATTTTATCTCAACTTACACCACAGAAGTGTTGTGTAACCAAATGTGGTATTTGTATAATAACGTTATGCAAATAATATTAGTTTAGCAAACAACGAATCGTCAAAAATAATGTATTAAATTAAATCAAAATCACATCTTGTCATATTACATTAACCAGGTGCAACTAAATATAAGAAATAGACTTTACTTCAAACGAAGCTTACGTAATTTTTGGTTTAATAATTCTAACATTCAAAGAGAGAGAAAAAACTTTAAATAATACCTGACGTATATTTTAATTTAATTTTCAATATTTGAAACACAGGAACCCGATTTGCAATATAAAAATTCTTCAGCTTTATCATCAAGCTATTTACTATATGGTAATACGCATCTAAAGAATTTAGTACTTCATTTTCTTAGGAATAAGTAATTAAAATAGTTTGAAAATTCTGAACTAGCGTTTCAATGCAATGTTTAGGTAACACACATACAGCAACGTTAATACGCACACACATATACAAATTGTTCTCTATTCATAATAACATATGTTTGTATAAATATAAATATTTACGTATATATATGGGTGTATATATGTGTATATATATATGTATATATATATATGAGCACACACATACATACGTATGTACGTACGTATGTATGTATGTCTGTGTATATGTACTCATACTCACACGTACACACACACA
>NC_068988.1:10648418-10648954 GCF_001194135.2 Octopus bimaculoides
TATATATATATATATTTATATATATATATATATGTATATATATATATGAGCACACACATACATACGTATGTACGTACGTATGTATGTATGTCTGTGTATATGTACTCATACTCACACGTACACACACACATACACATGTATATGCAGATTTATATACTTGAAGTAGTGAAAGAGAGAAAGCGAAATTACAGCACCCTTTGAATGCTGGTGTGTTCCATAAAATACAGCATTTTTATCTAGGAAGCTACTTTAATTATCAGGTATACTTTAATTATCAGAATTTTGGATCGATAAAAGCATAATTTTACCATCTGTTTAGAAAGCTCGACAGTATAACTGTGGTAACCCTTACGTTTGAATTCATGTTAAGTTTATATTCTGCTTTCTCACAATGAAAACTGCGCCATTTCTGGAATTATTTCAGTGACAGATATTTGTAGTAGTCTTATATCAAACTTGAAGTAAATTTAGGTAATAAATATCAGAGTTCATAACTGTATTCTGAACATGTATGCTTCCGTAGATATATATATATT
>NC_068988.1:10649034-10663275 GCF_001194135.2 Octopus bimaculoides
ACATATATATATATATATACATATATATGTATGTATTTGTGTGTCGCTGTGTGTGTTTGCGTATGTGTGTGTTGTTTTATAAATTGATGTAGCAGACGATGTGTGATACAAATTTTATGATTCCCCTTCATAAAAATAAATAAAAACATATAACTGAAGAAACGGAAGACGAGTTTGAACAGGTTTGTATCGAAAACTTTTCTGAGCTTTCGTCTCATCAAGAAAATGATATGTAAGCGATACTGCTTGGATGTTAAGAGTAATTACAAATTTAGATGAGAGATCCATAACCAAATATTCCACACAACTACAAGAAACTATTTACGACGATGGTAATATTCATGAATTAATTACAAATATTGGGGCAAAGTAATTAATTCAAAATTCATCCTTAATTGCTGCCGATGTTGATCTGTTTATGAATTAACTGAAATATTCTTGAAATTTCCAGCAAGTATTCCCAAATCGTCCAATGGATGTCCGATAGAAATGCTTGATTTGACTTGCAAAAATATTTATTCGAAAAAAAAAAATGCAAAAAAATGAACTTTTTTTTATCAGAATGATAATTTTGAATCTGTAAATTTCTGTTCCACTCAAAATTAATAGTCACCAAAACTCATTGTCACCCATATTCGACAAACATGGAAAATGAATATATTGTTTCGTATATTAAAAAAGATATTTGACATATAAGCAACGCAGTAAAGTAGTAGTGTTGTATAACGTATTCTAACTATTATCAAAATGGTATCTCCTGAGAATATGAAAAAAATCTGTGTAAAAACATTTATCGATTTTCAGCAAATTTTAGAATGAGCAAACTAGCTACAATTGAAAGTATTTTATGACTTGCAATGTTATTAATAAACACTGGTAGTATAACATAGTTGCATTGTACGCGTGATGTGAACTTAAATGCTAGTGGCATTGCAAATTTAGAGCAACTTCGTTCATATGTTGACAATGATGGCGTAAGACAGTACAGATTATGTGGATTTGCACACGAATAAAATCTCAAATATAAAAGTCGATGTTATTTTTAGTAGTTTGAAAACATAAATCAAATATTCATGAATTGATACAGAATCTGGAAAGAATAATCGAACTCAGACGATAAGTATAGATAATGCACTCTGCTGATATAAAATCATACAAATGCTGAGGTAATAACAATGGTACTAAATGTTTGTTTTACAATATTAATACTAAAAGAAATGGTTTGAACTCACACATACATAAAAACAGCACACATTAAACTGACACAAAAATTCTCACAATGAGACATATAAACGAGAAGAAGTCAAAAATTATCCACATTTGCACCATGATATATCTTTATTATTTTCAGACTGCATTCTGCGCATGCGAGCTTATAGTTGGTACTATTGTGTTCTAGCGATCGACGTTTGAGCCAGATCGTGACTGGTTTAACAGTGTAAGCATGGTCGCTCCACTAGCAATGTGCACCAAAGAAGAACAAAGAGCAGGGATCCGAATTCTCTGGAAAAAGTGTGTACGATTAACTCTGCAAGATACAGAGCTTTGCTGGCCAACAAACTGAAGGAAGCAATTCGCACCAAACACCGAAGCCTATTGTCCAAGAAGGTTTTTTTTTGTTGTATGACAATGCACGCGAACACACGAGCGCCCAGACCGTTATAACCATGAGCCGATTACGTTGGAGGTGCTGGAACACCCTGCCTACAATATATATTACAAGTTGTTTGATAGTTGCTACACAATTTTAGACAAGATAACTGTTTAGTTTTCGCCATAAATATGACGTTATGTGACTGTCTTTTATGCTCGGTGAAGTTATTGAAAATCCTGTTTATATTTAAAATATTCTTGATCCCTCAAACAGACGTCTGCGTGCCTAGTGATTAAAGGGCGTGTATCAGTTTTAACCTGTAAGCATTTACTTACAAAAAAGAAAAAAATGAAAAAAGAAAGAAAAATACAGTTTTACATTTTTCTGCGCCATATCCGAGATTTAAAATTACTGTACACAATCCATATACGAATTTATTTATTATCATATATTATCTCCCTTTTGATTTATTTTGTTTAGCTTTCTTCTTCTTTTTTTCTTTCGCTAGGTTTGTATTTTCTCATTTGCAAAGGAAAAGAAAACAATCATTCTTTTAAAAAAATCTTTTCGTTTTTAATTCAGTTTTATATTCACAATGCCTACGTGCAGTAGAAGTAATATTTTCTGACATAAAACAATCATAAGTGTCAAAATAAAAACAAACCGATATAATACAAACATTTATTTCTCTGCAAAAGTAGGTTACTTTTCCTAAAGATCAATATATTTATATTCGCACAAATGCAGCTGTTCAACTTTATTTAACACATCATGCTGGAAATTAAATTTCATTGCAAAATATTTTGAGATGAATGTTTTTCATGCCAACATTACTGTTGCTACCACTACTGGTGGTCGTCGTGCTGCTGCTGCTACTAGTGGTCGTGGTGGCGGTGCTGCTGCTGCTGCTACTACTACTACTACTACTACTACTACTACTACTACTACTACTACTACTACTACTGCTGCTGCTGCTGCTGCTTCTATAGTTGCGACTAATTATTCTGAAATTATTACTATTCAGAATGGTGGCATTGACGATTCTCGACACGAGTGCAACATTCAGAGTTGAGCAGAAGTGATTAGTGTCTAATTGGTATCAAGGTTGGGCCTAAGTGATTGGTATCACGTCACTGATACATTTTTACATTAAGATATAATGGTTGGAAAGGAAGCATTATTTCGGTGGGTTTTTACCTCGGAATGTAAAGCTCTGGAATATATATCGCATGGGATTATTTCCACACTCCCCACCGATTCGACTAGCTTCTAAGCCAATATTTATGAGAAGAAAAAAATAGTCACTATTGGAGGAGCCACCATCAGTAAGGTCCTGAACTCGATGGTATCGACTTCTGATGACACTGCTTAAGATGGGCAGGATTTGAAATATTAACATAGGGTATTATGATATACGGCGTAACCAGGGCTATTTACCGTTAATCTGGATGAAGCCTAATACGTAATACGGAATCTTTGATACCGGAAAAGTTAGAGACTCTGTACAGATACATACATACATACATGCATACATATGCAAGGTTAGATGTGATTGATCTGAATATATAAGTTATACGTCGAGAACTCCGCATACCGGAAGCCAACGAGTGTATGGGTTCATCAGTAGAGGATGCGCATCGTTTCGGGGCCTATCTCCCGACGGCATGAATGCGTGCCAGCCCCGCTCACTGATATGAGGCCCCGCTTGCTAGACTGGTAATTACATATAGCTCAAAATTTCTTTTGCCATCGCTCGTCGTCTCTTTTTAACCAATTTCAGTGGCTAGCCTTCTGCACTGTAGTTTGGATATCGGTCAAGGTGGTATTTACCTTACGATGAGTTAGGCTTAACGATATCAGCAGTCGTCTGACACTGTGTTCAACTAACCCTCCACATCCGACGTCGATTAGAAAATGCTATACTTTCCATCGTGCGTCTTCACATTACACGAGGAGGTTTACATAACGGTCGATCTTTCGAACCCTAGCGGCGTCCATGTTATTTTCACGAGGAACCGTTAACTCGACTAGATTTACAACTTCCGTTTCTTCACTCCACATTAAAATGTCCGTTTTTTTTCGTAACTGGGATGGAAAAGAGTTCCTGGTACCCTGGTAAATCAGCAGTCACCTACTAATAGCCTTTCCACTTTTCATCTCTCACAGGATGTTTCTTGTCTTCTTCTTGAAACGGATCCGCTGACCTCAGCGCACGAAAGTAATGAAATCTCTAGTTGGTATTTTCAACGGTTTTTAATCGCTGTGGTTGAAATCAATTTGGTTCTTTATAGCATTGAAGATAACCTTAAAGATCAGGTTATGTCTCCATGTAATACTTGTTCCCACTGATGAAAATATATCAATGCTAATATATGTTTGCGACCGAATTTTATGTCAAGAATAAGGCGAGGTTGTATGATAATTTTATACTAGAAGCAAAGAATTACATACCCACAGGTAGACTACGAGATGTTTCCAATTAAATACTAGCGCTCAGTTCCTTCGATCATAAACGAAACGGCTTTTCAACGACATGCATCTTTTGTATAGTTCATACGCTATAACATATTTACATGTTTCAGGTGTAATACATTTGCACGAGAGGAAAATAAATGAATCTCGAATGGGTTGTAACAGGGAAAAGTGCGAATCAAATGATTAGAGGAGGCGGTACATCTTCGAACGCTAACTTCATATTCGGCTTTAGTTACCGACTCCATCTCATCGGGTACCACTCACTCGACTACTGTAGACAATCTCTATGAAATAATCTGTCTAGATGAGCCAATTGTAGTAATTCAATTACGCCTTATTGATACAGTAATTACAACATGAATAAAGGAAAATAAGTTATTAAAAAAAATTATGGGGATGATTATATAAACGGTATGATTAATTTCTTTTGGGATAGATACAAAATAGAGTATCAATACCCTAAAAATGGTATATTTTAAACCAGATGTTGTGAAATGATATCCTAATATTTCCAGCAAGTATCATCCACATGAAAAACTAAGTAAAAGTTAAATGGCAAATGGAAATTATTAACATTCTCTTCATTTATTTTGTTTACGTACACAAAATTTCCGGGAAATTGATCATGCAGAGGCGTAGTTTAATTTAAAATACCACACATAAAAGACAGAATAAATAAGAAAATGTTAGGATGAGAAATTGACATCAATATAAAAAAGTGAAACGAATGCTAAAAATAGAATAAACTACAACATCAAAATAATAAATTGAAAATTGAATGAATTGAAGAGCAGAGGTGTAACAAAAAGAAAAACAGTAAGTTATTTACAACATTCCGAAGCTACCACACCAAAGGCAATGCACAAGAGTGTACCGTCGCCACACTCCGGATAGTTTCAAAATAGGAATATACAATGCTAGGCGGACTAAAAGGAATAGATTAAAGGAAAGAAATGTAAAGAATTTAGTGTGATAATGAAAAACAAAATTACGAAAGAAATGGTTTCTATATTTTTAGAAAACGTTTAAGTAGATACACAAAATTAATTTCCTTACGGAAAATATTATATATGTCAAAAGTAAAATAAAATATTAATAAAACGATCGGCGAAAGTTAGGTGAATTTCCAAAATATACTGAAAATAAAAAAAGGGAAATAAATATTTTAATTTCAGTCAATATTTGCAAGAGTCATGAAATAAGAAAATGTGCCATATTAGAAGTCAAAAATGGCTTCAATAATACCAATAAAAGCCGAAGCACAAGCGTAATCAGGTAACATAACGTCACCGCAGTCAGGACCTCTTCCTGAAATTAATGTAGTATGCTAGGACTAGCAACTTAATTAGATGGAAATAAGTAGAAACGGTTACGAGCAAAAAGGTAAAATAAAAGCGAAATATATTACGGAACGTGTTAGTAGATATTGAAAAGTAATTTCACGAAAGAAATAGAGAATTATATTTGAGGAAAACAACAAAAAATATTAGTAAATAAATGATAAATTCTGTATTTAATTCCCAAATCTTCTGGAGTTAAAATAGGAAGTAAGAAATTACTATTATTCCATAAGTTGCTGGAATTACCAAATAACGAAATATGGCAGCCCGAATGTCAAAAGTGACTCATAGGGAGCCGACATTCATAAAGCACAGGGGCAATGAAATAACACACTTTTCATTCACGGCATATCTGGAACAACGTAACAAGGAAAATAATTAGAAACAAGCAGCTGGAACAGCAAGGGAATAGAAGAGAAAAAGAAAAGGCCAGATTTTATTAGATAATTTAATTTCACTGAAGAATAAATTCAGATCTAACAAAAAGAATAAGTTATTAATAAACGAAATGAAAAAGTTTAGACAGAATTCCGAAATATGCTGAAAATTAAATGGAAAAATATTGCCATTCTGAATTCGTAGCACAAGTCGGCAGAATATGCTAGAGTGAAACAAAAAACTGATACAAATAGAATTAGTAGTAACCGAAAACTAGATGCTATGAGATGTTACAAAAACGCACCAAACTTCATGTTCTTATACAGTGAACCAGAAAATCGAAAATAACTTTGATAAATACTGATTGCGTCCTTCACCTGAAGCAGGCAATCAAATCGATAGCATTATCGGTACCTACTTGAAACAGAACACAAATAAGGGATATGTTCATTGTTTTCCTCAACGAGTTGGTAATGTTTCGATCCCCCTGAAATAATGGAATAATTCTTGTACATGGCTCAATGTACCAAGGGACAAAGCTACCTACAGCATAATTATCAGGCAGAAACTAATGAATTTGATACATTCTATAACAAGTTTTGATAATTACATTAACGATAAAATATTTTCATTAGGCCTAGAGAGTGTAGATATTCAATTTCACTAATGATTGGTACGTAAGAATCAAGGTAAGGCAGACAACAATAACTACATAAAACACCTTGCTGCTAGATGCAAAATGGAACCTTTACAGAAATCAAAATGCAATAGAAACAATAGTCGACACAAAACTATGAAACACTAAAATTTCACCACAGAATAGTATAAAAAAAAAGTTCATTTGTGTATAAAAATAGTTACACAACAATATATGATACACAATATTCTACTTATATTCTTCCGTCTCTGTTTACGTTCTCTCAGCTGATGAGTTCGAAGGAAACTGAAAGAAGACCCGTGGTATATATAAATATATATATATGTACGGTGGTGGTGGTAGCGGCGGCGGTGATGGTGGTGGTGGTGGCGGTGGTGGTGGTGGTCGTGCTGGTGGTGGTGGTGGTGGTGGTAGTAGTAGTAGTAGTAGTAGTAGTAGTAGTAGTAGTACTATTGAGTGAGAGAGCAGTGCATGCACTCAAACTGACAATTGAGTAAAATATACGTTTTCCAGTATACCCATCGTAACTACCCGTCTGATAAGAGTACACCAGGCACGTGCATCACAACCATATGTGCGCGACATGGTGATCGCATATCAAGATAAACAGCGCATGGCCTCGCAGGTGGAGCCCAGTCAGAATGTTCTTCGGCTCGAATAGCCTATCCCGCTCAAAAGGTACCTGAATAAGGCTTATTTAAGGATGTTGAGCAAAACATCCATGTTTCCAAAGGTGAATTATTCAACCCCCCACCCAATTCCTCTCAACACATGGCTAGGATGCTCCCCCACTACTTCTGTTCATGATCAGAGATTCACATATCGTCAGCCACCAAGGGACATGCTCAACTGGTTAAGATCAAACCACTGACAAGCAAATCTATGGTATTTAGCAGAATATTTGCTATAGTCCATCTTTTATACCAAGACAAAACAATGTACATGATAGCACTTCCAATTAATTAAGATCAGAAGTCATGAGAGCCACTGCCTGGCACAACATCCGGACATTTATTATTATTATTATTATTATTATTATTATTATTATTATTATTATTATTATTATTATTATTATAATTAATATATGAAACTCATTGCTGGGTACGATGTTAGCGGTCTACAGCAAGGAGCCTAAGGTGACACTTCTTTACTGGTTATGCTTCAAGCACCCTGCGAATATTTCTTGCAATTCCAATGATGATTTTTGAAGGTGTTCTACATTCACACTTGCATCGATTATTATTATTGATGATAACGATGGAGAAGTGCAACGGCTTACAGAGCTGTTGCAGCAAGAATAACATTCTAAGATTTCGGTTTTACATTGAACTTCTATGTATGACGGTATTTATTTTTTAGAATGTGGTACTTCTTTAATTTCCTGGAAAATGCAATTTCTGCAATAACAAAAACATATTTTACTTTCTTTTAAGAAATGTTTCAATTAGATTTCGACTGAAACCAATGTCATGTTGTCATTACTTGACCTACATATATAAACCATTTGCAAATACGCATGTAAGCTCTTCTGTTATTTCTTTTGATTTTTTTTTTCCTTTTCATATATTTTTGCAATTTTCATAAAAATTCTTAAAGGATTATTTTGTCAAGTACGTTTACTTCCATATCCAAAACTACCCTATATTTATACATGCATACACACAAACGCACGCGCGCGCGTGAGTGTGTGTGTGTATGCATGCGTATAATTGGCATACACACATATCTATAGGAATATATGTATATATATATATATATATATATATATATATATATATATATATATATATATGTATATATATATATATATGTGTGTGTGTGTGTGTGTGTGTGTGTGTGTACAGAGAGAGAGAGAGAGGACTTATCTAATTTTCATTTTCCCAAATTTTAATTTTAAAACTAACGTGCCTTCGAGAACAACTTAAGTCGAAATGCCTTAAGCCAAGGTATTCCTGTATATATAACTTAGATAACTTAGATTGATTTTGGCCATTATCGGCCGAGGCCATGGCTAACTGAACAGCACCACCTGGAAAAAGTCATTTAGTTAATTATTTCGGCACACCATGGACCACTCAAGCAGAGAGCTGTTGTTAGTTGAGACGCATCCAGGTGTAGGTGGTTTATCCAGTATTTACTGGAGGAATTTCTCCAGGTACCGTTTGAAAGTTGTGGAATTTTCCATTTTCATTTTTTTTGGATAACATTGAAAAGTGCAAGATCATTTGTAGTGAAGAAATCGTGTCGCAATGTTCTTATGTGATGTAATCTCGACCTTTGTAGGGGACGCATTGCACGGGGACCTAGTCTTAGGTGAATTGTAAACACAATACCGATATCATTTGGATAATATTGGTGGACTATTTCCACGTGGTGCAAATATATATATATATATATATATATATATATATATATATATATATATATATTGAACAGAACCAGAAATGCGTACATCTAAATATTTAGAATTTGTAATCTTTTTAATAGCTACTATAGTTACTGTTAACATATTTATTTTACTGCATCCATGTAAACTAATTCACTAAGTCAGTGCATAATCATATATTTACTTATAAGTACCTCCAAACATAAGCTCACAATTGAACTGTTGCCTGTTATATCCAACAACCCTAGTAAACGTGACTATGTTTCTACCATTACTGAGTCACTATTATTATTCTGGTTACGAATTTTAAACTATGAATTGCACGCCACTTAAATGTCTCATGCCATGCTTTTTCATACATCTTATACTCAACTAATTTACGCTAGGCATCGTGTAACACTCTAAGCTTTCATTCAGCTGTTTTCCACATCAAATTCAGTCTTCGCATAAGTCAGCTTTAATGACGTCATCACCTGTTGCATCGGTGTTTTATATAACTGATAACATTGTTTCATAATGTTGCTTTGCGCTCCTCAGTTAACATTTTCTTGGTCTAGTATTTGTGAGAGGGTTTGACAGAATCTCATTCTTGAAATCCCTGTGTTTCATTTTGTCTCTAATTAATATTCTGCAGCATGCATGAGTGCGGATTTGTTATATCTGTTGTCGAATACATTTTCATACGTAAACTCAATCGCTTGAATTTTCGCATAAACTGAAGTGTTGTTAATACGCAACAAGCATTGATATCTTTTATACAGATATCTAAATAATCCCTAGTGCTTTCGTTTATAATGCTTATTACTTACAACAATCCATAAACAAGTCTCATGGTGGTGATAAATGAGACGTTTTGGCATGGAAGTTTATATGCTATTGCTTTTCGGGGCTTAGGGATATTACTTAAAATTTTCATATATTCCTATTAAAACCTCTCTGATTTAGTATGTTATATCTATGTCCTTTCTTATTAGCATTTACTAAAACATGTTACAATCGTAATAATATCATGCTTTTATTCAGACCTAGCTTTAAAACAAAAATGAGTCGTATTATTACATTCTTATCTGAATTAATTTTCCAGTGCATTATCTATTTGCATTTCACTAACTCTAGAAATATGTCATTTGTATATCTCATTATGCATTTTACTATTCTGTGATCTCGAAAGGTTGTTCATGACATCTTTTTGCGAATATACCGATATATTGCATTGAATAACGTGTTAAAAACTGTTAACGATTTCGATATGTATCGTAATATAATATGAAAAAATAAAACTGTTTTTTTCCCCTTTGTAGCATACACGCATACAGAATGTTCTGAGTACATGATTTCAACGAAGTGAACACTGATCTAGTTGCTAGGTGCAATATTTTTTAATCTAAATATATAATAGTAATATATTATTCCTTTGATTTTAAAACATTTTTCTATATAAATGCCTAGCGTATATTGAATGTAGCATGATTAATTTACTAAAAAATGAAAGCGTTTTCATATGAAAGTAGTGAATGTACACGAATTTGTTTCTCTTGCTTCTAACTTATTATTAACATAAAAGTCAAATAATATAGTTGTTCTATTCATTGAGTGCACTACAATTGCGAGGTTATTTCGGCTGTATTGCCTCAGAAATATAAATGAATGACCTTAATATATCAGAATATTCTAGTACATTATAAAAATTGCTGATAATATCTTCTTTTTCGACGTTTATGATACTAAATAGACACGTTTTGTAAATATGGTTTTATAGTCCGAGTGAAAAGTAGCAGTGTATTAGTTTCTGTTACTTGTAGAATACCAAATGTTATTCACATATATCGCCAATCGATATCGTCATGGGAATAGGGCCTCACGATATAGGTGGACATGTAATATAACGTGTGTTTGCAGTTTGAAATTTTAGATTGATCATCACAAATAAGAAATATTTCAACCGTAGTCATCTTCTTTTTAAATGATTTCTACGATAAAATTGTGCAATATTTGCCTCCCCTGTTCGAAAGGCATGGCCTGCACGAAATCATTGCTTTGTATTTAGCTCGATATAAGAGCAGATACAATTCCTCCTGCTAGAAAATATGTAATGTTGTATAACGCGGTGTGCTGGCAGTGTCGTTACCGCTTAGTGGTATTTCGTCCGTCTTTACGTTCTGAGTTCAAATTCTGCCGAGGTCAACTTTGCCGTTCATTCTTTCAGGGTCGAAAAAATAAGTATTAGCTCTGATGCCTTATCTCACTTCAGACTCTTCCAACCGCACTCTTATTCGCGAGATACTTCACAGAATAACCGAACCTGTTGTGTCCCAGGAACCGAATTCAGCCGCAGCCGGTTCGATCGCTGATGGGCTCGTTGTCCCCAAGAATATGGATGCCCAACGCAACTGGGACGACATCAGATGCACGTCCACTCTCGAGAGGCTCCAGGCATCACTACATCAATACCTCTGTGCCTGTCTCGGTTCTACCTCGCAGCCAGACAGTGCCACATGGCTGCATTCGGTGCTCTCCTCATCTACCAGTACCCTTCTAGATGTTGAGGACAGCCGTATCGAAGGGGCCGAACGCCTCGGTCTCCACGTGTGAGAGCTTCAGAAATAACGCTGCGTGGCGGTAGTAAACTAATCCGGCCTGCACCATTTATCCTGCAGCCTTATCGCGGGACCATTCCCCTGACACTCCGGTTTGGATGACAAAATCGAAACGCACCTACACGCGGTTGGCATATCATCATCACTTTCGAGGAAGACAGATCTCTAATCGAGATCGTGATGTGCAGCAATACGCTCGTTATATCCAACCTTGGAGCTTCTGTCGCAATCCCTGTTTTCGTCGACCGTAACTCAGAGGAGACAAAAATCAATAAATACAGAAGACTGGCCGGCTACTATCTGTTTCTTCCGCTCACCATCGAGACAACAGGTATTCAAGAAGTCTGTACAATCAATTTCCCCTGCGAAAGGAGGGATAATGGTGGCCGGTCGGAAAAAATGAGTCCCGCAATATGGAGTGGGTGATGCAACGATTGTCAGTGCCATTTTCCGCGACAACGCCATCGCGGTCATTAATGCGGAGTGCGCTTAGCACCTCATTTTCTCTGAGATTTGTGGCGCATCGGCTTCTTCTCCTCCATCTTCCACCGCTTTACTCCAACACCTATATTTCTTCCCTTCGTTTCCTTTTCTTTCTCTCCCTTCTTATCTATGTTCTTTTCAGTTTGCTTTGTATTTAATTGCTCTAATAGAGTAAACTAAATGAAGATAAATAACGTAAACACTTTCTATGATTAAGTAATATGTAAAAAGAAAAGAAAAGACGCTAGAGTCTCAGAGAATCCCTATCAGGTGTTTGGAACTAACAGTGGTTTGCTTCTATGGTTTTATATCAACCGCGGTTCGACTAAGGAGATTAACAAATTAGGATAAGAGCAAACATACAAGCTCAACAAACTGTAACAGAAAGTATTAAATTCCTCACAAATTACTCCGCTGACTCTGGATGTGAACGTTAAATAATAAGTCTAGTTGAGCAATCGATTAAATAAATTGACACTTCTGGTCGTTAATGACCGAGATATCCTGTTTACTTAATCAAAAGTTTGTAGCGATAATACATCTCACGAGCTTATAAAATTCAGACGTGATCACAGAGATTTCGATGAAATTTTATTGAATCTAAAAGGAAATCATTTCGCGTCTATAGACACTTATGGAATCGATTTGCTATTGCAAAATGTGAGTTCCTGCTTCCTTTTAAAATTCCCAACGTAGAAAGAATAAAATATATATTTATATTTCTTTTCAGAATATATATATTTATATTTCTTTTCAATTTTCCGAATATGTAATTAAACTGCATTGAGATTAGAAATACATACAGCAATGAGAAATACAGATATACTGTCTTGGAAAATGTCCAAAATATCAAGAAACCATCAGGTACAAGAGAAACAAAATGTATCATTAAACCGGTTTTAGACTAAAAGTAGGTAGGATGGTATTAGACAGGAAGAGAGAGCTATTGGAATGTTGATAAGAAAATAAATGTATCAGTTGTGTAATAGCCTTCACTTATGCAAATTAGTGTGTAGTGACGAATTCATTCTCACTGTGTGGCAACTAGGGCCCGTGTCTTGTGGCGATCAAAGCCTTGTGAGTGGACGGAATCTGCAAGAAGTATGTCGTATATACGTATATGTGTATCCTTTAAGTTCGTTTGCATATATGTGTGTGTGTGCGTGTGTGTGCCTGTGTGCATCTTCGTGTCTGTGTTTGTCCCAACCCCTTGCTAGAAAATAAGCGATGTTTGTATATTTTGTGACGAACTCATCCATATGATATAAACACAGTCAAGAGGATGTAATTCAGACACACTCACTTGCCCTCTGTACAATGATATCCCTAAACCGAATAACCGATTATTGTTTTCACGGTAAACGCTATACAAGACGTATTTTGAGATCAAAGCCCCAAAATATCCATTTCGATCTTGGCACTGTCACCCAAGGGAAATTACGATTATGTATGGCGTCTTAATGTGACACAGACGATGGTATTTATATACATGCATACACAGAGAGAGATGGAGAGATAGAGAGAGAGAGATGCAAGAGATAGATGTATATATATATATATATATATATATATATATATATATATATATATATTATATATGCGTATGAATTTGTGAGTGGGATGGTGTATATCGACAAACCTACATAAATATATTTATATCCGCATGAATAATTATCCCTTTATCTATCAATCTACACACACACACATACACACACACTCACACACGCACACACACATACACACACATAGATATATAGGCATACAAATGTCCGTGTCTTACTCTATGTACTCGAACATGAGATTTTGCGTTACAGAAGACGATAAAATATACCGACATTACTATATTATTAGTCTGAAATAAAATTTATGCTTCGCAATATTGCTATTAGAAGCAACAATGGAACCATCTAAGGAGAATTGAATCAATTGTTATAACATATCTGTGATGTATAAAGAAATGCCAATGGTAGAATAGCATATACGAATACGGCGTCCATGGATTGGATGATTTTATTTAGGGGCTGAAAAATTTGTTTCGATGTTATCTCTAATAGATATGTTATTTCATCCAACCACCTCGACCACCATTACATACATGCATACATACATACATACATACATATATACATACATACATACATATACGTGGCTGTCTGGTAAGTAGCTTACTTACCAGCCACATGGTTCCGGGTTCAGACCCACTCCGTGGCACTTTGGGCAAGTGTCTTCTACTATAGCCTCGGGTCGACCAAAATCTTGTGAGTGGATTTGGTAGGCAGAAACTGAAAGAAGCCCGTCGTATATATGTATATATATATATATATATATAT